>NC_082381.1:18375036-18582536 GCF_027477595.1 Haemorhous mexicanus
AATGCACAAAGTACAGTCCTACTCCGACAATTTGAGGCTCACGAGGAGTGATAGGCAAATGCAAGATCTTGCAGCTGAGCACAAAAGAAACCAAAAGCTTTTCATCAGTTTTGCATCAAACAGCCGTGCAGTTAAGATTTCTATGTCTCCAGCTACTCAGAGCATGCAGAGATGACACTTGGATAATCACCATGTTTCTAACCTGACAGCAAAGGATGGACTAACTCCCTGTGATTGACTGACACTTTTAGTCATGTCAGGGAAAATCATTTGATCACCATCTCTATGTTGTCCATCAGAAAAATAAAATAAAAAAGCAAAAATTTGATTCTGGCTGCAAATTATGTGTACTTCCTGCATCTGACACTTCAGTTTAGCAATCTTTCATCTACATTTGTATTAAGAAAGAGCGAGTGTATTACTTATAGTAATCTTGTATCACCATTTTAAGTGGCATTAGTGTGTGTGGGTGCTTGCAGATCCGCATACATGTACGCAAACAAATGGAAGAAAAAACTGAATGTGTGCCAAACTGAAAAGGAAATAAACAGCAGGGAATTGGGGTTTTTTCAGACTTCTAAGAAACAATTACAAGGAAGAAAGGATAAAACTAAAAACACAAGAAAGCACTTAGCAGTAATTGATGCTTCCTGGGACCCGGATCATGCTAAAGGATCTGTTCAGGTGTACCCAACCTTAGTGTATTATTGTAAATTCATAGATTTTTAAACCCCCGAGAGACCATTAGTTATGATCATCAGTGGTCATCTACCTCAGCTATAAAGAATTTCTGCAAATGAGGTCTGAATAAAACCTCATGAAGCAGGAGAACATCTTTTAGGACACAGTCAATTTTCACATAAATCCTTGGTCCTGCCCAGCTATGTAGGCTGTCATGGGCATTTTAACTGTGTTCATCCAAGGACCATCAGGAGAAATTCTCTCCCATGCAGGGTACCTGAGGAGAAACATGAAGCTTGGATGGGATGTGAGAAATAGTCAGGGTCTCCTCTGGCCTGAATTTTATCCAATTCCAATGCATATTCACATTAAAACCAGTAATCCACAGAGAAGCCAGCAAAGCATTTCACTAGCCAATCATCAGCTTTATTCACATACAAACGTAAGAAATCAAAATGAAACAAAAAGTGCTGAACGTGAAAGAACAGAAACAATTTATGCTCCAAATCATGGATGGGAAGAACTAGCAAATGGAGAAAAACTGAGAAACAATCGGCCCAGCTGAGACTGTAGCACAATTTGCTTCTGTTGCTGGGTGAGATATTTTCCTAACCGTAGCCCTTTTTTCCCTCCATGTCCTTTCTAGGTTCTTTGGTCTGGATTCTCAGCAAATTTGAACCCATTGCCTTGGACACCAACCTCCTCTTTCATCAGCCGAAAAGCCAAGAGGGGATTATCACACTTCTGCTGGTCCAGTTTGTGTAATGGACATATGTATAACAAATTACTTTATTATAATACCATGAATCATTGGTGAACTAGAATCCAAAGATGTGGGCAATTTTCTTTAGCTTGAATAAACAACAAGTCTCAACATTTTGCTTCCTTGTTTCAACACCGAACCCCTCCTTTCCCCTTTCTTGGCAACAGAGCATTTTTAAAATCTCCTTTAATTCCAAGAATAACAATCACAGCTATAACCATAACCTGTGATTCATCTGTAATGAGTACAGCTACAGAAGAGCTCTGGGTAGTCTGATGAAATTCAGAACTGACAAGGGATAAGTTTGCTCATAAGCAGGGATAAAATTTAAAAAATTATGTCCACTGAGTCCTGCTTTCTTCCTGACTGAGCAGAGGAGCAGTAACTGGTATCACTCCAGCAAGAGGGTACAGTAATACCTCTGAGGGCTACATAGCAGTTGTTTCAGGAATTTACATTTTGCCTCAAAACACCACACATGGGTCTGCCTAACATTGACAGTAAGCACTCTGACTTTCTGCTCAAGGAAAGGTATTTCACCTGGGAGTAGCAACCCCTTACATGATTGGGTTTTGTATACATGTAATACAGGCCAAATTTCTGTCTCCGATCTGAGAACTGATGATATCCCATTGTGACTAGAAGCAAAAAATGAGAGAGAAAGAAAAAAAGAAAAAGTGAAAAGAAGCCACAATAATTTCCCCCTAAATTGTGAAGGTTATTCTTTCACCTTTGCAAATAGGTTGCACTTTTGCTAGCCTACTGTTACTACTCTGTGCTTTGCATGTATCACACCAGGATTTTAAATATCCAGTACTGTCTTTTTGAAATGTTTTGAATTACATTAATATTTTTACTGAAGAGCATATCTGCTACTGAGCTACTTCTGATGCTCAGCGTGAAAAGACTTCAAAAAGCATTTCTTCTGGGAGTAAATAAATAAATAAATAAATAAAATAGGAGAAGAAACTACAAGCATCTAACCCCAAATGCTTCTGTTCCTTTTTGTCATGTATTTCATTATTGTTTCTTTTTTTCTTTCTGTCAATGTTGCCCTATGTTTTTTTTTCTGACTATTCCTAGAAAAGACTCACCCTAATTTCCAGACTCAAAGGCACATCAGGACTATTCCCAGTTCAGATCTTGTGAAACATAGAATATAAAAATACAAGCTCTCATCCTCTTTTAAAGATCTTTATATTAGACTAAATGTAAGTTTAATAAAGAGAAATTCCAAACAGATAAATTACTGCTTGTCTTTCTCATTAGGGTGTGGTGAAAATTAATTCCCATGCAGAAAGTGCTTTGAGATCTTTGCATGAAAGTCATTGCTTTGGTTAAGAGCAAACTAGTATTATTAAGTGTTATTAAATAAATTGGAAGCAGAGAACATCATAAATATTTCCCTGTAGGTTAATCTGAGAACTGGTCTCTGTTGCATTGTAGCTCAATTTTAACCTTTAGAGCACCAACATCATATGCATCTCATTTACACTGCTGAGATAAGGCTCCCCTGGGCTTTCCAACATCCCAGACGTGACCTAAACACCCAGTTGACAGCCAAAATACTGTAATTGACAAGGAACTTTGCAAGGTAATTTTGGACTACAAAAGGAAACAAGTCATCATTTCATGTTTAAATTAGTTTTGCTTTTAATATGCACAATAGTGAATACACAACCATGTTGATCAAGTGTAAACCTCATCATTTTAAAGCCCATAACTTTGTATTATGACCCTTGTCAGTGTCTACCCACAGACAAATTAAAATAATTTAAAGATTTTGCTGAGGAGGAATTAATAGAATACAGCAGAGCTGTGAGATTTCTTTCTGATTCTTGCAGTTGGTTTTCATGCTTTAAGAAGCTATCTAGGACTATTAAAGTGCCAGCCCTGGAGACCTTGCTTAATCACAAAATAAGCATATCACAAAGCAGCATCAATGCATACTTGCTAAATCATCAGTAGTGCCCACATGCAGAAGTCTGAAGGGATTGTTCTGTTCATTAATTTCTTGTTTCAAAAGTCAAGCTGTATCTGGGCATAGATAGTCATATCAATTTAAGTCATATTCATCCAGTGCTCTTACATCCATCTAGATTTTCAGCTTTTAGGACTTAGGCTTATAAATACAAGGCAATGGTCATAAAACCTGCTTAGAAAGGTTTTAACTCAGAATGCATGCAGAAAAGAGAATATAGTTGACAAGAGCCAAGACACTTCAACTATTAGCTCGGACATTTTTTGCTTTTGATTAAGATGTCAAAAACAGAGAGAGAGAAAATTTTAGTTTACGAAATTGTTACTATTGACATAAAAAAAATTTAAAGCTTCAAAAATATGTAAAGTGGCCAATGAAATAAAATTCATTTTGTATTGTTCTCATAAGGGTTATTTGGAACGGTACCTTGGCACAGACAAAACTGTGTATCCTCTTGTGAACACCTGTGAACTGTTGAATTTAATTGGGCAACAGCTGGTGCTGATTGTGGGTTTTCTTTCTGTATCTCATTACTGGTTTCCCCTTTGCTCTTTCCTGATTCAGTGCTGCTGGTGTGCAGCTTAAACAACCCCAGCAGAAATAAAGACAGTGAAAGAAAATGATTGAAATAGTTTATGTGTACATCTGTATGCTTTTGAGCTTTCTCAGACTTTTGCAGATGGATGGTGTGTGTGGGTGGTGGTCTGAGGATATCAAACACTGCCTGACAGTCCTCACAATATCTTTCAATCTCCATCTAGGCATCAAGTTTTTTTCTGCAGAGGTTAGGAGAAGCTGTAATTTAAAACTATTTATGGTCTAAAAAAACTCAGGGAAAAAAAATACCCATAATAACCTTGTCATTTTACAGTGGAATATATTGCTTTCTCTCACTTCAATAAAATTATCAAGAAGTAATCATGTATGTCCTACTGCATTATCTTGCTCAGCATTCTCAGGGCAAAGCTGCTGATCCTGAGAACTGAACTACCATCTTTTGCAATATTTAGGAGAATTAGGAGTTCAGAGAGAAGACATTTTGAGTGCTGACCTTGACAAAAGCAGGGAAACTCAAGAGTGCACAAAGTAGAAGAGTAAATGGCAGATGAAAAATTAGGGCTTTTTGGAAAGGAGTATTGAAAGACAGTGAAATAAAAAGTTATTTGCAGTGAAATTATCAGCCAGATGCCTACTTTAGGATAAGAACATAATTTTGAGAAAGTCTGAAATTGATAACAGAAGAAAAATACCAAAATGTCTTTGGAAGAGAAGTCATTAATGACTTGAGCAAGACCAGAACTAGACTGAGACTGCACTCTTTTGAAAATAGAAATTCTCCTCTCTTTTTCTGATTCAAAAGTACTTACAGAGACAGAAAACAGGATTAAAACTAGCCCTTCAGCTAGTGCTATTTAAAAAAAAAAAAAATCACAAGTCATCAAATCCAGTGGTCTGAAATAGCTGTTAAGTGAGCACTCATTTTAGTTTGAGCTGGTAAGTATAAGCATAGGTCACTTAGACTGATTTTAATAGCACAGATATTCAATTGATATTTATAAACTAGATTGCTTTCAATTTGAGTGGCACTACAATATATTATGAACATAATACTATGTTAATTTATAATATCAGCATACAATTTACATTAATCTACCATATTATAACCACACTAAGCAATTAAATATTTCATTTTTCTAATACTGTTTTGATTTCCAAGGCCTTTAACATTAGCATCCTTTTTTTTTCTCTTATCTATAACTATAGAAAAAAAGAAAAGTGCCCAACAAAGATCATAGTGTTGTGTACAGAAAGTGAATTAAGGCATTAGCAACATAAACACAACATCGGGGTATTAGTATATTTTACTTATATATGTATAAAGTTGAAAGCATATCAATAACTTAAGTGATATGCCTTAATCTCTGCACACTTAGCTGATGTAAGTTCTCCTTAAATGGCATGTGACAGACATATATTTTGGCTTATTTTATCTTTCCAAAGGGACAGAGGCTTTGAATATATACATATGCTCAAAAATAATTATACCTATGAGAACACAGGACATTTGTTAATATTTATGATCCTGAATTGTGAAGGGTTAGAGTTGTATGAATTTGCATTGTCATTGATGGCTTTAGATTTACCTATTAATGTTATAACCTCATTAGCAGAGGTAGTCTTAGCAATGTCCTTTTACTATTTCTGCCGCTGTGGCAACAGAAAGAATTTAGGTGTTCTGAGACAGTTTTCAGCTACTGTTCCTGCATCTAGGATGACAATTTAGTGTGGCATTGTGTCTTATATCTTTGTTAATGCAGTTTTAGTATTATTACTACCTCAGAAGAGAATTTCTACATACATAATACCTAGAAATGAAGAAAGAATTTATTTACTGGTCCATATTAAAATAAGAGAAATATTTGCCATGCCAAAACACATTCTTATATAAAGAGAGAAAGATATTCTTTATGTTGAATCAGATATATATTAGTGTTAAGTTTACTGTCATTGCTCTGTTTCTGGTAACTCCAAAATTTGCAGACAATTTGAATTACAATATTTCATTACCAAAACTTCTTTGGTCTACTGCACTCCTAGGGAAACCACCTCAGCACGAGGTGGCAGCTAAGCTCTGTGTGCAGAGAAAAGAGCTCACTGATTCCCACCCTGCTTGTCAGGTAACATTTCCCAAAGAGAATTGTGCATGGATCCATCCCATCAGTGTCCGACCCACCCATTTTTCTAAGTCAGATACAATGATAGACACACAAGAGTATCTCTCTGCTCTGCTAATGGCTTCTTTTCAAGAGGAAATACAACACACACGTTCACAAGCAGCCGAAGATTTCTGTTTAAGATTAAGAAAGATACAACAAGACATAAGATTATATATCTTTTAAACACCAGGTAAACAATTCTAGGACTGAAGCTTTTAAAAACATCTATATAAACTTCCTGAAATTCACCACAGTAAAAATAATACTTCTCTCCTAAGCTCGGTTGCAAATTAGAGATATTGCCCTAAGCAGCTTACAGCACTATCAAGCACAATCTTGTTATGGCAAGACACCTTGTTTTCATCATATATTTACCTACATCTTACAGTGGCAATTTATATCAGAACCAACACCATATTTCCTAAGGCTACACATTTTTACATCAAAGGCTTGATTCTTGGCACAGACAACTATCCCTTTAGAGGAATCATGTTACAAATGCAGAAATACTAGTTAGTTATGTTCAGAAAAAGTAGGTTAAAGATGGTAAAAGGTGCCAAAAGCTTGACAAACATCTTACTCTTCCAAGGCAAATCACACCATTTTTGCCACTCAGATAGTCTTTGAGAGGTTTTCTTTAGTTCATTTCCCTATGAGCCCTTGGGAAATGCATTGACTGATTTTAATGTGAGATTCATGTAACACTTGTACACAAGGAGTGTTTGAGATTGGAAGGGTCCTCTTGAGGTCACCCAGCTCAGGCAGGGTCAGCCAGAGTCAGTCATCCAGGATCACATCAAGACAGCTCTCCCACATCTCCAAGGATGGAGAATCCTCCACCTTCCTTTGAAACCCGTGTTCAGTCACTTTCAAAGGGAAAGTGTTTACTGATATTCAGAGGGAACCTCTTGTGTTTCAGTGTGTGTCCATCACCTCTGGTCCTGGACTCATCTTCTTGTCACCCTCATTTTGTGTTTTTATGTACACTGATGAGAGTTTACTGAGCCTTCTCTTCTTCAGGGTGAATGGCTTTAACTCTCTCAGTCTTCCCTTATGGGAGAGAAGTAGCATAGAAGCCAATAGCTATTAACTGTAATTATGATTCTGTATTCACATAAAACAAGGCCTAGGAGCTATATTCAAGTCTATGAACTCAAGGGAACATACATATGTGT
This sequence comes from Haemorhous mexicanus, assembly GCF_027477595.1. Lineage (NCBI taxonomy): Eukaryota > Metazoa > Chordata > Aves > Passeriformes > Fringillidae > Haemorhous > Haemorhous mexicanus. The sequence goes on from NC_082381.1 coordinate 18,382,354, forward strand.
CTAAAATTAAATCTGGCCCATCTAGTTGTGGATATGTTTGTTCCAGAACATGATGTTCCGGTCTATGATGTGCAAAAGAAAGAAAACTTATCCCCGTGATGGAATAGATCAACTTAAAAATCGTGCCATCACTTTTCTATCTTCTTCCTTGGGAATCTTTAGTCTTTGGATCTAACCCAGGTGAATGGGGTTCACAGATGTCTGAAAGCTGAATCATCTCTTCCTGAACAGAAGGAAATGCCACGAGGAGAAGTGATGACTGAGCAAGCAAAGATAAGGACCTGAGACAGGGGTGTTTTTCATGCCTACATGCCAACAGGTAGATAGTTACATGTAAAGGAGTTCAGGAACCTGTTGGGTTGGATGGGAGGATGCCCATATATTTGGAGATGTCAGCAGACACCTGCAGAGGCAGGGTACATTGCCTTGCAGAAACAGCCTTTGAGGGCATGAATCTGTACAAACTAAGTGGTATCATGTCCAGACTCATCAGTTCTGCTGCAGAATGGGTTTAGCTACCATTAGTGCCATCCCACCCTGGTGGGGGTCTTGCTTTTGGATGTAGTGCAAGTTTGATATGTTTCCTTGGGTGTGACTGTCCACTGTGAAAAATGCTCCAAGAAACTACAGATGCTTTGTAACCAAGTCCAGGGGATATTGAGCCAGGTGTGATCAGGAACTCAACTAACTTCTCCATCTGAGAGATGAAAGCTGAATCATATCCCTAAAACAGCAACCAAAGCCAATTCTTTGGAATATTTATAAAAAGGACTATGAACAGAATGGTAGCACTAACAGTGCTCAGGAATTCGTCTCAGGGTTTATCAGGCCCATGTCCCTTTAGCAGCACAAATGTGTTTGTACAGTGAAAAATTATGAAGTACCCAGAAATCAAAGGTGCCATTGATCAATTTCCATTGATAAACATATAAATTCTAGTTTCTCAGATATTTAATCTGCCAATCACTCTTCTGATTACCTGGGTGATTAGGGTGTTTAACACTGGAACTGAAAGCAAGACAAAAATCACTATTGTACTCCATATAATTTCCTATTTAGAGTCTTATAAAATTAGCCATGCCAACTGTTAAAACAGCTCATCACTAAATTCACAGTAATAAACAACAGGAATGTAATTCTCTTCCTACTCTGTGCAAGCAGCTGGAGACAAAATCATGTTGTTTTCTCTTCTCTCCCCTTATAGATCTTCCTTTCTCTTTTGTCTTTTGCCTTTGTCCTTTTTTTTTCTGGGTATTTTTAGCAGCAGCTTTGGAAAATCAAAGTTGAAAAAGTGAGCCATAGACATTGTTCTGAAGGCAGTGAGATTTGTGGTCTTTCTTATTTCCTCTGATAATGAGGTCCAAACCACTTCCCTTGGTGCCAAGGAAACCCCATCTCCAGCTCCCACAAGCTTCACCCTTGAGGCTGACAAGCTCATAGTTTCTGAAAGAACATGGTTGCTAAAGGATGTCAGCAAGGGAAAGGTCCTCTCAGGGAAATTCTGAGTCATGTTCATCACTGGTCTTGAAGATTAACCATGGAACCTTGAGTTTGATCCAATATACTCATGATTTCATAATAAATTTATTAAATACATTACTTCATTGATTTTTCACTTTCTTTCAGCTTTAATGTGAAAATATGGTTATGGAACTGAAAGAGAAGAAGAGGAAACCTAGTGACTGCCACTGAGTATGTTTGACTCTCATTGGAACTTTATAATTTACTATCTGCCTTCTTTTCAATCCAGGCATCCCTTCTTCAAAGCTGTCAATTAAGAGGAAAAAGCTAAGTATAAAAAGTTTTTATTCTTTCTTTATGTATTTTCCTGTTTCATATCTCAAGGAACTGACAGGCAAGTCTTTCCATAGGAACTGGATTTATGTAGTACTCTACTCCAGCTGCTTGTCCTGCTCCTCTGCTGAAATTACAAGAAGCAGGCATAAGCCAAACTTTCAGCAGCTGTGGCTTACAGCCTAGTATATCAACTTACACTGAAGGTGCAGGTGGTTTAGACTTACACACCAGACTTCAGGCGGTGCCAGCTGAGGCACTGGACACAGATTCACTCTTACTGCCAACCCACTGAGTCAGACATCGGGAGGAACAATGAACTCACTGCATGCAAACTCAGGACTCTACACATTTAAAGTGTGAGAGTGGGTGAGTGTTAATAGAAGGTCAGAGATGGCTGATGATTTCTACATTGATTGTCTTCTTTCACTATAATACAGGACATTTTGTGGACCAGCTACGTTCAACTCCCTAGCCTCTAACAAATGTTAACATTTTAATTGCTTAAAACATTGCTAACATCCATCTTAAAGTACTGATAACTTGAATATTGGAAGCATTCTTATCTCACATGATCATCTTAAGTCCAGATTCTGAGTTGTCAGTTGCTTCTGCCAAGCAGGCCAGGGTCTGACATTTATACCTGTGCACTTTGGTGATCATCTCTAGCTTCAACGTCCTGTTTCATTTTCTCTGCTCCAATAAATGTGCATGATGTTTAGATGGTATTTGATAATACTGATTGATGGTCTTAGCTCTGTTTATGGCATGTCTCAGAAGACCAGTCGCCAAAGTGACTCACTGTTCAACCTCTGCTACAATTTTCTGATGCCTGCCTGACATGGAAATCAAAACTTGTTTTTCTAGAACTTTCTTCTAAAAGCAAACAAACAGTTCCTCTTGGGGAAATGTATTTCCACTTTATGCCTTCCTTATTTATTTTATCATTCTACTTACTGCACATTACTTTTTTCCTGTTGTTTGGGCCCACAACAGAGCTGCTGAGTTGCTTTTCCATGTGCTCACCTTCTACCTGAACTCCTAAAACATAATTTCAAAACTGTGGATAAAAATATTTTTAATTTCCCTTTGAAAATGGGCTGCTTTCAGTGACAGCTATAGGCTGCCCAGCTGATAGGGGGTAACAAGAAACCATGAAAGAGATGGGAGAGACAGGAGTGTGCAGTATCATTGAATTGCCCTATTCCCTGCCTGGCAAGAAGCAGGAAGATCTCCAGAACAATGCTGAAGCAGGAAACCTGTGGTATACAATGGGTTTTGCTGACTTGCTTGCTGGTACCAGTTTCTTCATGATTTCTTTAATTTGGCCTTTTCCTGTTCCTTTCTGTGGTGCTGTCGGCATTGCTGTTTCTTGCCCGTTTGTCAGCTTTGATGTTTTTAAGTTGTGCAAAGCTGATGCATCAGCAATGTCAAAAACACAGTAATAATGAATTCCATCTGATTATAATTCAATAAGAGCTTGTACCAGCTTGACTGTCCTTTACCTTAAGGCTACCTGACAATACTGTAAGGCCAAATTCAGAAATAACATGTAGAGGAGCTTTAGTTCAAAGGCTTTGAGGCTGGGCTGATTAATCTCCCTGGAATGTCAGGGCAGCCTCCTGCTCCACAGCCCAAGCTCAAGCAGAACAGGTGACCATATTCTTACTTCACCCTTTCAAAAACATTACAGGGGTCTGAGAGGGGGAAGCAAAGGAGCGTGTGGATGAGGAGAGGATGTGTGGTGCTAGGCTGGAAGGACACCAGAGCCTCATGAAGGTACAATATTTTAACTTTACCCGCCTGATAAAATCTAACATGAATGCACTTAGTGCCATATTACTCTTTTAAGACTTTTCTGAGGTGGAGCACTACCATTTAAGGTTGGCGGGCCCTAGTGAGAGTTTAAGCCAAAGAAGAGCCTAAGGAAGTTGCTCTGCTGAACACCCAAAACCCAGGAATTCAGAATCTAGATGAATTCTGGAGCTGAACTATGGATTATTTTTCCTTCCCAATAAGCATTCCAGGGGTTCATTTATATGGATAACTTCTGCATTCACTCAATCATTTTTCTGTTTGGTTTTTATTGCTGTTGTTGTTTCACAAAAGAGATAATTTTCTTATAACCTCTCCTACTTCCTAAGGTCAGTCAAAAAATTGCTTACAAGTAACCCCTGAACTTGAATTTATAGTATCTGTTCTCCAGTTACCCTGCTGTGGATTGACAGCCATGCTGCTTATGTCTAATACACCCCCCAGAAACATCTAATGGACTCAGCAGATTATTTAAAGGAAGGGCTCCCTGACAATTTCATGCAGATCAATACAACAATGTAGGAAGCATTGATGGAAAATGGACAGATTAGTATAATATTTTATGAGATTGAAAATGAGATTTAGTTTATAGAAAATAAAAAAGCATTTGAATAGATTTTAGACCTCCACATTGTTGGAGAGAAATATTGATAGTGGTGGAAACCTGGCAAGAGGAAGGTGACATCAGAGTCCTCAGGCAAATATTTTATGGTATACACCTGACACCAGCCCAAGTGTTTATTCAGGAATGGTAGGTACATCAGCAAGAGAAACAAGTAGAATGTCAGAACTGAAGTTCTGATGCTAGATATTTCATCCAGAGGTTGAGGAAAAGCCAGGACAGGGGACAGAGTGGGACTAAGAGGGCACCCAGTGAAGTTAAATGATTCAATCTGGAGTACACAGAGGAGGAGAAGGGAGGAAAAAGGATGAGATACATATGTTTTATTATTGACACAACTGTGGAGTTCATAGTGACCTGTCAATTGCCTCCTCCCTGTGCCAAAGGGGAGGGGCACAAGGGAATGGGCCCTTTTCCAGCATAGAAAGCGCAAGAAATAGCTTCAGGTAAGAGAAGAACAAAATGGATGGGTTTGAATTAGATTACCTCCAGAGGTCCCATCCAACCCTAATTATTCTGTGATGCTGTGAAAATAGAGTGGAATAGTCACAATAAATGCACTGAACAACCAGCATAGTTGCTGAGTCCTACTGCCCTCCTCAAAACCTTTCAAAAGCTGTTGCTCTTGAAATGCAAGCTCAGGTACACCCTGGTTATCCAAAACCATGCAGACAGTGTCAGCATCATCCATCTGCCCTCCTCAAATCACATGATGTGGCAAATGTAGGACAGGTTGGAGTGACTGAACTTGTGTGGCACAAAAAATTACCACACAGAAAAATGGCTAGTAAAATCTTCCCCACCAATCCCAAAAGAGGGGATGCGGAGGAGTCAGCAATTAAACTGAGCTTTGGAATCAAAGTACACATGAGAACTGTTTGGAAGGAAATTTAATTTTTTAAGTTGCTGTCTTGTAGCAATAATCAAAATGGCAGCACTGTTGAGTTACTAATTTCCTGAAGATTGTCTAATTTGTGATTGTGGTAGCAATACATTTCTAGAACTGCAGTGAAGCATTAGCTAGGAGTTGTTTTCCCCTTAATTTTGTCAAAGCAGAGAAGTAGGGCTTTGCAGCCCCTTTTTCTGTTTCTAAACATGCATCTTCATTCAGAAACCAAAATTGAACCCCTCTGCCCTATGCAATTACATTTCTACAACTCAAGATGGGTGTTTGTGCTTTTTCTTCCTCTGACTAATGGCATTCACATTTAAATGGTCACAACCAGCCTTTGAAGTCATTAACACCTTATTAGGATGAATGGAGAAACTTCCTATCTTTTGTTTCTGTCTCTGACTGTGGAACCAACAAAACCGCAGCATATTGATTTGCAGAATAAAGACTACCTTAGCAGTCATTGAAGGAAAAAATATGGAGATTTAAATACAAAACTGTGCTTCACTATTTGATGAATAACTCTGGGTAATCAACTACCCTGAAATTTCCACACCTGGAGAGATATTGTCACCTTAGTAATGGGGTAATGACATTTAAACCACTAATGAGTCTAACACAGTTTGCACTATGATGCAAATAATTGTGATCATGAAGTTTCCATTTAACATTCTCTTAGAGAAAAGAAATAAGTATGTGAAGCATCTAACTTCTTTGTAAGGAAAGCATCTCCCCATGTTTCAATATCTGCTGACTCAGGTATTTATTCTTATACATAAAGCAATAATGTAATCCCTATTGTATTTCTCTTTTCAGAATGTAGCACTGATACAGAAAATCTAGTTAGAATTAAGTGGGTGGGTGGGTGGGGAGTGTTCGTCACAATGAGTAATTGTAAATAAAACCATATTGTGTCTACAGCAATTGTCCTAGCTCAGCTGTATTAGTCTAACTCAGCAGAAATGTAATTTACATGGGCTTTTGGAACAGTCTTTTTACACTAGGCTAATTCTGGATTTTCTGCAGTAACAAAGAAGCTAAACTACATACCAGACCAAAAAAAAGTCAAGACTCTTTGATCTGGTAAACTGTGGAAACTCTCCCACGATGATATTTAAACCAGAGTGCACTAAAAAAGCAAATAAGAAACAAAATGGAAATAGCACATCACTCAAATTCTGGCTTCAAGCCATGTGTGGCTCACTAATTTCCTCACAGGAAAAAATGCTTCATCATTACTATAGAAGCAGAAAAACAATACTCAATAATTTCTACAACACCCTCTTTCCTTTTTTTGCCTCCAGAAAGTACGAGGCAGACACCCTACATCCCCTTGAGAAGCCACCAGATGGTTTATAACAGATCATAGAGATCAATGATTTTTTCAGTGCACTGCTCCAGGATTCAATCAGGTAGTGAAGAGGGAATGTTGATATAGAAAAGAACTGTTCAGATTGAGTTATGGCAACAGATTAACAAGGCATTTAATTAATCTGCTTAACATTACTGAGGGACAGTTAGGCGTTGCTATTGCTATTCTAGAGAGACATAAGGAGCAGGAGACAGGAAGGATTTGCCCAGGGCACCCAGCAAGTCAGTGATGAAATTGTAATGAGGATTTGGAAGCTCCTCTAGCCCTGCTGCCAAGACCAAACAGCCTAATGAACAGCAGTCCGCTCTGGTTTGCATTTATAAGGCTGCTCCTTGCTCCAGATCCCTTGTTTTAAGGTTTTCTCTCTGCCGCAGTAGGGCAAAAAAAAAAAATAGTTTTCTCATTGAGCATTTAAAATGCAGTGGACAAGCTGGTTGAAAGAAGTCTTAATTTTATTTTCAATGAGAAGAACTTGACCTATTCCACTGTGCCAAAAGTGCTAACTTTCTCAGGGGTGATCAGGTAACCTTGCTAAGGCAAAATATCTGACCTTCAGACTGGTTGCTCATCGATTTGGGAATTGGAAATTGGATTATTTTTACTAAACCAGGAAGATTTTTCTCCTTAAGTACCTCCACAATATTTTTTCCCAAAACAATAAATAAATATTCATTACTGACTGTTACTTTAAAACAATCATCATGAAAATCATTCTGGTAATTTTCTGTCACTGTTAGTTAGAGAGAGCAATCTGGTTAAATTTAGCTATTTTCAAGTTTACTACTCTGGGACTTAGTGTATTCTAGGTGGAATTAGTTTTGTGTGAATCAGATTTTTTAAAATTATTTGTGTTTGTTGGGTTTTTTCATTGCTATCAGACCCCCACCACTCCAGAAGTATTTTTCAGAAGTGCAAGATTTAGACATTATTACTTACCCTTCACATTAGATTTAAATAAAGACAATATTAATTCAAAAGCTCCTATTTCCCAACTGTTTTAAGACTTCTTACCCCCCTCCATGATACATGAAGAGAATCAATATTTCACAGCAAGTCTATATAAAACACACAAAAAAAGCTACAAACTATGTGAAGTATGGCTACATTGGGGCTGGAGTTTTGACATTATTTGAATAAAGAAATCTGGAGCATTTAGTCTTGATTATAAAACCCTGAGGAATGCCCTGGGTGTTTCACCACATGCTAGGAGAGATGATGGTAGAAAACTGGCAGAAGTTATCTCTTCCCACCCAGTTTAACTGATTCAGACAGGGCAATTTTGTTGGAAGAGTCTACTGGCAATCAATATGTCTCAGCTTGCTCTTATGTGCCTTGCTGAGAAGAGAGAGAGAGCTGTTGGAAAAGAATCAAGACATGAAACTTTTTCTACTCTAGTTTAAAGCTTAAGAAAGCAAATGATCTCCAAGGCACTAATCCTTTCACCTTGGTAAACATGTAATGAATCTAAATAGAAAAAATCCAGAATGGCTCCACCCTACTCCTTCTCCTTCTGCAACAGCATTGAATCCTACAAGCTGCAAACTGGTGTCTGCCTTGCCGGTCAGCTGCAGCCATCCATAAAGCTCAAATTTACAAATAAATAAATAAATAAATAAATAAGAAAGATGAAAAAACTACTTTCAAGACAACAAAGGAAAAGGAAGAATATGCATTATCAGACACAACACCAGCACTTTGCCCTATATGAACAAGTTTTACAAATATTAAACTTTTCTGGTGGCATCTTTGTTACAGCTAGTGACAGGCACCCATTCTCCTGATCTGCCTGTCTTTCTTGGCACTAATTCTGCAAGTAAGTAGAAGAGCATGGCTTTGAATAACAAACAACTTGAGATGTTACTTGTTCCTAAGTAATTATTTAGCAGAGTTTTCTTATTGGTCAAATATTTTTGTATATGATATAAACAAACCTGAGCCCTGGAGACAATAAACACAATCAGGATTTTTACAATGAGATATTTGTTTATTTACTTAATAATATTAATGGATTATCAGTAATTTAATCTGGCAGCTCAGATCACACTATACCCCTCTGGAAACAGCATCAGGTCAAAGTAGAAAACTTTTTCTTTGTTCCCTTAAGGAACAAACAGTGTCCTAAAAATAGCATTTTGTGTATAGCCTCTTAAGGTTATAGTGAAACAAAAGAGTAGTGAAATTTACAAAAGCTCTAGTCAAGTATATTATACTTGGATTTTAATCAATAACACTGCATGTTTCTTTGCTGAAGCTGTAGGTTAGCAAACCATTTCTGTCTCTCTTAGAAACAGTTTTCTAAAACCTGCCAGTCCATTCTGCCCTTTTCTACATCCATTGATTTCTTAGGAAAGATGGCTAGATATCAGTTGTTTGCTGGCTAAATGATACACACCATGACCTGACGCTCTGGCTTTAATCACCATGGGCTGACTGTGACAACAGGGAATCGAATCACACAATCATAGGATGGTTTGGGTTGAAAGATACCTGAAAAATCAGCTAATTCCAGCTCCCTGTTATGGACAGGGACACCTTTGACTTGAGCAAGTTGCCCCAAGCTCCATGCAACACCACTGCCAGGAGTGGAGCATCCAGTTCTCTAGGCAGCTTGTGCTAGTGCCTCACCACCCTGGCAGCTGAAGATCAGTCCCAAAAGTTCAGCACCACAAGAACACAAAATGGAGATTACTGGATTAAATTGAGAGTAACTTGAAAGGAGTCATTGTCCAGTACTTTACATAATAGCTGATCTCACGTTTTTCTTCTTCGTATTGGTTTATGGTAGAACACTGATTGCCACAGTTCAAGATAAATTTCTCCATGCTTTAGCATTTTCCTTTAAAAAAATGCATATCTCTGAGGGACAGAGAGGTGTTCCAGACCTGCTAACCTATATCTATCTGATTCTTACGAAGACAGAAAGATAATTATATTGATGCAGCAGGCCAAATTCATCAAAATCCACCTAATGGTAAGAGGCACTGCTCTGCACCAGGCACATTCCAGTGAATAGATTTCTTTCTAATGCTCTGCCAACAGGGAGGCTGAAGAGGAGCAGTAGGAGCAAGCCTCTTTTTTCTGTCATGAGGCTGTGGGGAAGAGCATTTTTAGATGCTCATTCATGCTTCCTTTGCACCAGTCAATCCAATATAAGGATTTCATTATCCCACTGCAATGGGACTGTGGCATATAATATAAATAAAGAAAAAATAAATGGGGCAATTGCTAATACAAACAAGGGTTATTGGCTAGGCAATGTCTTCAGTCCCTATGTATCTCATCTAGGCTGCAGTCAGATCTGCCTGCCTCATATTGCTCTCTCAGTGGCATTTCCATGACTAGCTTACTCAGGAGTTTCAGTCAAAAAGCAAAGCCTGTTTCTTGAGAAATATGTGGTAATTTTCCTCTTCAGACATTTAATGAGTTAAAATTAGCTGGTGCAGAAAGTCAGTAGAAAGTTCTGTCTCATCTGAACTCTATAACCTGGGGTAAAGCGTGAGATCAGGAATGAGATTCTCCATTCCTTTGCATTGCATATTTGAGTAGCTAGCACAGGTCAGCACACAGCAGGGAAAACTATCGGAAGACCAGACATGTGATTGCAGGAGACAGTCACCAGTACTCTCCCCACAAGTAGTATTTCAGGAGCCTCAGTGAACAAGACCTACAGCACAATCTCAGCCTCTCTAACCAGCCTGGAATTTCTTCTTCTATAAGCCTTAATGAAGCACAGTCATGCAAACCTTACTGCTCCTCCACCTACATTAAAAAAAAGGATCTAGGCAAAGACTATTCTGTGGGCAAAATGATAAAAAAAGCGACTGGTAATTTTTTACAACTAGTCACTCTATTTCAATGTGTACTTGAAGATATTTTCCTTGCTGCACAAGGGCATGAAACCACAACAAAGGTGTTCAGTATTTGCTTGTAAAGCATATGTACACACAAAGAGCCTGAGAATCCCTCCATGTTGTCTGAAATCCTGGAATTGTGCTTAATGCAATCTGCATGCCGAAATACCAAAGCATGCTTGGACTAGCTGAGAGAGGCAATTAGGAGTTTCCTCACTTCATTGCTTCATCAAGCACTTTAAAGGAATTTAGGGCTTTTTTTGGTTTTTTTTTTTTTCAGTTCCTTGCAGAATGAAAGTGTGCAACACTCTCACTAAAAAAAATGTTGACTAATTCCAGAAGTCATTCACAAATGTCATCCAATCACCTGCTTTTGATGGGGGGGGGGGGAGGGAGGCTGCAGGGGGAGAAAGGCAAATAATCAGTTTTGGAATATATAGAAAATTTGTCTACAACTCCTTGATAGGATAATATTCTATTACATTGCTACTATGATAATACCATTATGACAGTAAGCATGAGGGACTCCACCCATGATCTTACTTCAGGGTACAGCACTAACACATAATTCCGTAATTCTTTCAAGTGTAACATGACTCTTGTAATTGCGAACCAAAAGGTTCTATTTTTCTTATTGTGTTTGGAGGAAGAAAAAGGAAAAAAATGTTTTTTCAAAGTACATGAAAGCAAATGTTTATTTTATGCTGATGATTTAATTATTTAGACACATCCACATTTATTCAAATTTTCATCCATCATATCACAATAACCTTGGAACTTTCATACAAAATACAGAAGTGTGGTCCATCTACTCCAGTATTGTGTCTCCAGTGCCCAGCATCAGAAGCCTCTGAGGCAGGCACCTGTTAGAATATCTCTGCCCATGACACAATATCTACTTCACCCTCTCCCAGAAATTAAGGCTGTATTCTACCCTAATACCCAAAGACAAACACTGAAGCATAAGATTTTCTGTTAATATAAAAGTTCTGAGGTTTTGAATTGTGGTATATGTCCCTATCAATTTAGTTATTTAATCCCAAATTATCACTGATTTCTAGGTGCCAACAATAACCCATTTCAATGAGAGCTGACTGCAAGATAGGGGAAGTATTTATTTTCCTGTGTTGAATTTGCCATCTTTGGGGGACATTGAGTGGTGTCTCAGTTTGCAATTTTTTCTGGCCATTTCAGACTTGGTTATTTCCCCAACCATTTTGCCCAAATATTTGAGAGTCTGAACTAAATGACAGGTTTAGCTGCATGGTTAATGCTCAGGAGACTAGTGAGCTGCAAGAAAGAAAAACAGGAGTAACTTGTTACTTACTGCATCAGAAGTAGTTGAAAGACATTACAACTAAGATGACACTAAATAGTGAAGGATGAAACACGCAAAAGTGCCCAAAAAACAAGTTGTTTAGGAAGCATATTGCCAGGAAAGGGGAGGCAACCCTGCTTAAGCATGGACTCTTTCCTGCTTTGCTTGTGCTGACAGACAAGGTAGGAATGAGAGGAAATGGAAGTGTTGTCTGTCAGAGATAGATCAGTTGAGTGAGCATGCAGGGTGCCACCTATAACTGGAAGGAAAAAGCAGAAGAGACAAAGCCAGGTGGTTTGATCCTAGGACCATGTGTTCTTCTAGCAGACACTGACCCTTACATATTGTACCTTTTCAGCACTCCATTTTGCCCATTTCACAGCAATGCTAGATTAAATTCTGCTCATCAGTGTTCCCATTTCAAGTCTTCATATGGTAATTGAAGAGATGGATGACACAAGCTGGTCTAAATATAGTAATATGAATTATTTTTTCCCCCCACAGAAATCATAGAATGTTAAGGGGTTGGAATGGACTTCAATTATCTAGTCTCAAACCCCCTGCAATGTGCAGGGATACCTCCACTAGACCAGGTTGCTCAAGGTTTTATCCAACCTGCCTTTGAACACTGCCAGGGATGGGGCATCCCCAGCCTCTCTGGGCAACCCACTCCTGTCTCGCCACCCTCAAGGTAAAATATTTCTTCCTAATGGCTAGCATATTTTTCCCCTCTTTCAGTTTGTACCCATTACTAATTGTCCAATCCCTACAGTTCCCAGTGAAGGGTCCCTTTCCTTGTTTCCTCCTTTTCCTCTCCCTGTCTCCTGGTTTCTCTCTCCCAGTTTCTCCACAGGCCCCCGTTCAGACACTGGAAGATACTATGAGGAAGGAAGATACTGTGCGGTCTCCACGCAAACTTCTCTTATAAAAACTCTTTCAAACATTAGAAATATGATTTATCTAAAAAGAAATACAATGGTTAGCCTAAAAGAAAAATTATTTTTCTAATTTGCATTGAAAGCAGCATATATTGAATAAAATCAATATATTCAATGTATTACCCTTCTGCCAGTAGTTCCTACAATTTGAGCCATTGTTCAATAATGTTTCTGAATTACTGGGAAGACAGTAGAGAATCATCCATTTCCTTATGTTTTTCCAGTAGCCATGCCAAAATCAGAAGTTGAGATAAGTCAATTAAAACTGCAAAACATGTTGCAACTAGTTGAAACTTTTTGAAATGCAACTTTAATTATCAGGTAAGAGATTGCAGTAAGGAGCCTGTGCCAAAAGGAACCTTCCTTTCAAGTGCAACTGATGATGTGATGAAGGACAGCTGACAAATCACCTCTAGGGAACAATTTCTCTTCTACTGAAGCTGGTTAGGGTAGAGGAAAGCATTTTGAGAATCTGCTGCTTTCTCAGTCCAGTCTTATTTATATAGCCACAAAATTAAGTTTACTCTCTCATTTTAAAGCCCAAAAAGTGCAGATTAGGCTCTTAAGGTAGGGACTTTGGGACTCTGGTCCATCATTTCTGGGAGTACCAGGAATGGTTTGGCACTTTATTACCCCACACAGATAGGTGCTACTGCCTTTTGTAGGAAAGAAAAAAACAAAGCACTCAGGAAGACAGACTATTAAAGAGCATTTTTCCATAAAATCCCTGAAACAAAAGAATGTGTCCAAACCTGACTTCAGCAGAAAGCTCAAATCACAATAAAAACTGTATCAAACTGCGTCCTAGCCAAGATCCAGAATGATTTCCTCCGTGCTCTAATGAAAGACAGTTCAAGCTCTGAATTTATTGTGACAGCGAAGCAGAGCTCCCAGCACAGTCCTTAGTGTAAACTGCCCATGTCAGGGTATTGCAGGGGCTGGTGCAGACCCCTCACCCAGCATCTGTACTCCCCAGCTGTGGGTGCAGGTCAGCCCAGCCGTCCCCGGGGGCCACTGCTCCACCAGGCTGCACAAACCTCTGCTCAGTGTTGTAAAAACTGGGGTACAAATGTTGCTGGCTGAGGGCAAGTGTCCCTCACAGGCAATTCCTGACACTGTGATGGAGGGGTGTGTCCCTTCTGGAGATACATCCTTCCTGAGGCAGTATCCCTTTGGTCCTGCACAGAGGAGACCCCTCACAGGCCTCTCTCTCAGTGAGCCTACCCAGCCTCTGTTCATCTTCTTACCAGGAAGGGGACATGAGTAATAGGAGAAACCTTTCTCATGATGACATATTTCATATTCTACGCAAACAGGTGTTGTTTTTTTTTTTTTTAAATAAGTGGTTGCTACTCCTATTTCCAGCATCATGTTATCAATAAGGCAATTGGCTGGGCAGACATATTCACAATATTGAGATTTTTGATACTGTATGTAGAGGTGAGGTGACATTTTCAAATGCACATGGGAATTAATTTCCCCTTGATACTACAAGGATGTAAGCAGCAGAAAATCTTACTGTATATCTGCATTTTTAGCTGCTAAGTACTTTTAAATTCTGGATCTTAAAGACCAAGACTAAAATCCCAGATCTGTTTCAATCTATGACAGATTCCCATTGATTTCCACTGTCCCAGTATATAATCTTAAATCTATATTCAAGCATCTAAATGGTCTATTTTAATAAGTACTTAAATCCATAATAGCTCTCATATTTTGGTAAATATGGATCCTAATGTAAATTTTTAAATTTAACAGTAGACTCATATTTTAAGAAATCTTGCCTGTAACAACACATGTGACAATTTTAATTATTTTAGTCATTTTAAAAATGCAGAATACCTAAATATATGTTTTGAACATTAAAGTAGGATAAAAATGTTGTGTGTTATACTCCTGGACATGCATTTTTCTTTTTTTTTTTTTTTCAGGGTAACGCATGATGCAGATTAGAATGTTCTACAGCAAGATTGCATCTGCAGAATCTTATAAAAGTTTATTTTAGGGAGTTGCAAATTTTTATGGCTTTCATGTCGTGTGTAAAGGTAAGAAAAATAGGACAAGTATATGAAACATCACTGGAACAGCATGAGTGCTACATGACAGATTTGGAAACATTTTTGCAATATTGTACATAAATCTGGGGCAGCACAGAGTGAGCTGGTTTTGTAACTAACATCATTTCTGTACTAAGACAGAATTTAATTTTTTTAAAAATTAAAATATTAAAAAGCAGGAAAAAAGAAAAATGGAACACTTGAAACCATCAAGCTACTCTAATAAATAGATATTGTAATTTTTAAATGACTGTGAGGTTTTAATAATTGATTTTAAAAATTTTTAAATTTAAAAATTTTAAAATTGCTCTTGGTCTGATGCCTTTGTTTCAGTTTCTTCTGTCCAGATCAATTTTTACAACTGATATAGTTCCTGAACTATAAAGCTCATACAAAACCAGTCTCAGATCCTAAACTATGAACAGGTTCACCACAAAGAAAAGTATAGAAGCCCCTAGGACTACTGCATTTTCCTTTGTTTGCTTACAGTCCTATACAAAATAAAACCGGAAAACCCAAACTGAAGTTAAATTCATTACTGTTGCTTTCCTCCTGCAGAGCATTAATAGGTTTTAGAAATTAAATTCTTTTATTAGTTTGATTAAGTCAAAGGAAAATCCAAAGTTTCCATGAATAATTCAGATTAACACCATATCTTCAAAGGTCATATGTAAAACATTATTATACATCAAAAGTTCCTCACAGTCTAACATACATTTAATTTTCAATAATGTTGATTTATTGTTTTATAAAGCAAAATAATAAATATAATAAATTACCCTTATATTTTCTGATCTCAGTCACTATAAAATAACTGCTGTAGTTTTACATTTTCAGTGTGAAATATTAAATACATAAATCAAAACAAGATTATTTTTCATCTGGAGCTAGCTGGAAACTGGTTTCTGAAACTGACAAATTCATTTTAGACAAATGAATGCTTTAGGAAAAAGATCTTTTCTGAGTCCATAACAGGTCTAAAAGAAACAAGAATTCTGCGTTCTATTATCCTACTTTAGGCTTCCCCGTGACAGGTGCTGAATCTTGCAAAAGCAGTGGCTGGAAGCAGCTCCCAGTTTCTCAGAAGTTCCAAGTTTCTCCTGTTCTCCTTACCAGTATTCTCACTGCCTCTGCCTGCTCAAAGATCATTCTCTTCATGGTGCACAGCAGCATTGCTGCTAGGCTGACATCCTTCTTAGCTGAAAACTCTGTTAGGAGATGTTTTTATAAATATGTAGATATGTAACCATTCCTAAAAATAATTGTTCACCAAGCAGGACATTAGGAAAGCAAGAACTATTCTGATATGTAAAAGCAGATTCAGCTGGTTTTGCACTGGTTTTGTCTCAACAGAAGATTCATTGAGAGCTAGAAACATTGTTTTGCATCCTTGATTAAAAAGAGTAAATCTAATTCTAAAGAATCATCATAACATTTAAATACCATTCAGCTCTTACTGCACTTAAACACTCAACCACAAGAATCTTTCAAAAAGAGTGATGGTACTAGAATACTAAAGAATTTCAGGGTGCATGAGTGAATGGAAGGAAAGAAAACCAGAGTCTACCTGAGGCTAGACATTAGACTGTTCCAGAAAACAGGACCATACCCAACAAGCTTGGCCCAGGGCCTTGTCTGAAACCTGGGACAAATCATATTTTGGCAGATTTTTTGGTATGGAATTCTGCTTGTGGTCTACAAACTCTTTTTTTTTTTTTTTTTTTCTTATTTGCAATTTTAAGACAGTTTTAGGTTTATCAATAATACACTGAAAGTACGCCTCAGCAACACAGTATGGAAGAAGCCAATCAAACAACACCTTTTGTATGCATTTGCTTACCTTTCCTTCTGAAGAGATAATACGGGATCTTCCTTGGTCAATACATTTGAGAAGTACTTTCATGAACACAAAAAATAAAACCTGATAAAAGAACATGCCTAGCATGGGCCAGTCAAGATCTTTTACCTTGGACCGGCTTTTTGTTGCTTTTCTTTGGTGTGTTTTTGCATTCTTTATTTCAACCTAATTTCTTTAATTTTAAAAATCAAGGAAAAAAAATCTCAAGCTCATCTAAGCTGTTATGGAGATGCATATCACATCCACCCTGAGGGAGTATTCCACAGCTGAATGTTTCCATAAGCTGGTTGGTAGCATACTGAGTTACTTACACAGACAGGAAGTCTTTCAAGCACCTTTTCCAATTTTCCTTTACCACTAGTGAGATAACATTAAAAAAGCATTTATGAACAAAGAAGAAAACAAAATTTTGCTATTGAGTTTGCTACTTGGGGAAGAACTACTATTGGAATTAGTATAAATGTTTCTTCAGTAACACTGTTTTTGTTATTGCAGTTTACTTCCTTAGCCTTTATTCTGTAGGTGTCTTTCAATAGCTCTACTACTAGGTGCATTTAAATTCTCAGCATTTCATTTCTCTTCACAACTGAAAATAGATCTTACAGGAAATTAACTTATATTTGCAGTATTTTAGTATTGAGAGAGCAGGTTATTCTTTCCCCTTTTGTGTCATTGGGAGACAGAGGCAACTGGATATCACAAATTAATTAAACTCAGACAGCCAGGAACTTCATTTATGGTACCCGTAATTCTCTGAATTGATGCAGAGCCAAATCTCAAGATCTTAATGTGACTCTCATTAAGACAAAAATCCAGTCAGGTAACTAGGAATTTTATTTGCTCAAGACCTAGGGAAGGGTTTCAATGTGGCATATTGTGGTTTCAGCCCTTCATACCTAAAAGGCAATGAATCTTGATACCATCCAGTTATTTGCAGACTAGTTTGATCTGACAAGAGAGATGGTATGAAATCTAGACTAAAACAAAAGGGCAATGCACAACATATACTGGCTGAGAAGTTTCTTTGCAGCATTAAGTGATTTTAAATTTTGAGCCTTCTGGAGTTAAAGTGTCCAGTAAACCATGAGTAGCTTGCCCACAGAAAATATTAAATGAACAGCTATAGAAAACTGTGACCAAATAAAGGGGGCGAAGTATCTGGCTATTAGCTTTGGCAAATCCATCTAAAGATAATATGAAAAGACATAGCCATTAACTTCAGTTATTCAGTCTTGGAATCCTGCTAGATGCTTCAAGGCAGTCAGTGATACCACAACAGCTGGGAAAAGGCAAGCATTCACTGCCATGTGAGGCAGAGATGGAGCATGTAAATGATCCCAGAATCCATTTTTTCTGTGTCTTGCAGTTCTCCGTATGCCATAAAAGCGTCTCATTTCCCAGTAGCCCAGATCTAGAGGAAATCTGACATTTCCTTCAATTTTCTTTTACAAAATGAGAAAGTATACCTCTACTAATCATCAGTTACCTCATAGAAGCACAAAAACAACAAGAATTAAGAGGGTCAATAAATCTATTGACAAAAAAATCATAGATTTCTAACACATCCAGAACCCTGTACTAAGTTGTATGGTTGTTTACATCTAAATTCCCTTGGAAATTCTAGTCCAAACCATGCTTCATAAAATTTATCAAATCAGCAATTGTGTGAGATGACTTTGATGACTTTAAAAGTGCATTGAACGTAGTAATTTATATGTATAGTTAAGCAACAGTCTTTGTTTTGTTCCACTCTAACCATTTGCAATTTAATATTGTATGACTGCAGCACACTGTGTGATTAGAAAAGTATGTATACATTATGCATGTACAGACTCATATTAAGCAACCACAAGAAAAATTCTATTGCAACATACTGGCTCCTCCAAAATTTTAAGCTCGAAGCAGTTCTCTTTATTTCTTCTTCTTTCTTCTTCTTTCTTCTTCTTTCTTCTTCTTCCTTTTCCTTCCTTCCTTCCTTCCTTCCTTCCTTCCTTCCTTCCTTCCTTCCTTCCTTCCTTCCTTCCGCCACTTCCTTCCTTCCTTCCTTCCTTCCTTCCTTCCTTCCTTCCTTCCTTCCTTCCTTCCTTCCTTCCTTCCGCCACTTCCGCCACTTCCGCCACTTCCGCCACTTCCGCCACTTCCGCCACTTCCTTCCGCTACTTCCGCCACTTCCTTCCTTCTCTTTTAACAGTTATCTTCTGCTGACTTCAAAGAAGGAAAGGAAGGGTGTACAGCAATGCTTTTCTGCATATATAAGCAGTTGGTGAGGTGTAAGATCATCTCCGTAATGTAGTTAAACTTCATCACATTTAAGTTCTGTGGTTATTTGTTGTTTCTAAAAATCACAGTGCTCCTGTAACTATCACTCAAAATGTTTCCTTCACATTTGCCAGATTTTACTTTCCAGCTTCATGGACATGTCTTCATATATTTGAAATACTGAGTTCTTATTGGTCTTTGTGATTCATTTTGAATTTTTATGTCCTCCTGATGTTTTGAAATTTTTTTTAGAAGTAGAATGAAGCTGCCAAAGGAAAGACAATGCTAATTACACATTAAACAATGCATATCTGTCAAGGTTATGAAAATCATCTGAGTCAAATTTAATTTCTATGAAGCCTAAAAGATGATAGTTTACAAATAGGTGAGATGGAGATCAGTTGTAAAGAACTGTGAGAAATTAGAAAATTTTGTACCTTGAGGCTTCGGAACATGCAGAATTGCTGTAGTACTTTTTTCTGCTGCAGCATGTCTATGTTGAAGCAGTCAAGGGTGAGAAAAAGACTAATGGACAACACAGGAAAGAAAAGTTATGACAATTGAAAGAGAGGAAGTGAACCATGATGACAGTTGCTGAAGAGCAACATTTAAGGACCTGTAAATTAGGGGATAGTCACTTAACAAGAGAAGAGAAAACTGACTACAGAATAGCTGCATGAGGGGTGAAGCCCCAGTGGAGTTTCTCCCAGGACAGGTTGCCAATCCCAAACTATTTAAAAGACTTAAGTTTTTTTGGAGAGGGTATTCTCTGTCTCTCAAAGCAGCATAATCTTGTTAGACATCTTGGTCATAAAGCTAACAACTTTGTTTAAACTTTCTGGGATCAGTCTGGCAGGGTTTACAGAAAGGCAGTTGTAAGCCAGATGCAAGAAAGAAGGGCCCATTGCATCATGGTGGAATGTTGTCGTGTGCCTTGGTGAATGACTTCGGTAGAGAGTGGCCAAAACCCATTTACTCCCATGCACTTATATTTTACATAAGTATGAGAGAGAGAGTACACCAAAAAATATATTATTATTAATATTATAACAAGTCACAAGGGAAAAAAAATCTTACCTGAAGTGAGTAGTTTACATGTTCTGTTATCTCACTCTGCTCAATAATAAATCCTTTCTATGATTTGTGTCTCTAGGTAAGGCTCAAGGCTGATTGCTCATTAGCTATCTGTTTACAGTCTTTTGCCATCAAATTTTGACAAGTTCCATCGGGTGATTCAGCTGTGAGTTATGCTGTGCTCAGGATTTGCCAACATCCAAATTAAGTGATTTCAGTTCAAGAAGTATTGTCTGTGCAATGTCCTCAGCAAAGTGCTTCTCCATCCCAACCACCTTTAATCTTAGGATAAAGATTTTAAAAATAGTAATAATAATGTCCTTACAGCAACCATTGGATTCATTTTTTAAAAAAGTTGAAAATGTGAAGACCAAGGGCATTTAGTTCTAGGAGGAATGCCAGCTGAGTGATGCTATTTGAATGGGCTCCAAGGCCCTGACTAAGTTCCCATCCCTTAGACGTCTGCTGCCACGTCAGATGTGATGCTGTATCCCACTTGGCCTCCATCTGTCTCTCCAGAAGGCTGCAGGCCTCCTCATGTGCTGCATCTACCACTTCAGGCAGATGTCTTAGGTACTTTAAAACATCTAAATATTTATGCAATTCAACAAAATCAACTCGTAAATCTTCAATATTGTTTCACCTGAGAATGCAATTTTGCTCAAAGACGCAAAGCATAAAGTGGTAAATACTGTGAGTCATAGCTATGCAGAAAGCTTGCAGTCCAAAATCCCCTTATAGTCAATGAGAATCTGGTCAACAGAATCTAGAAAGCCACATGGACTTTACAGTAGGCACCTGCATTAAGTTTACTGTTCAAAAGCTATTGCTGACAGCTAAACTCAGATATTTTAATCTGGACATCAATCCCATGCTATGTATCCTAAGAAAAGGATACAAGGACAGTAACAGCTAATGCACATGAACAATCAGAAATCTCTGAAATGAACCCTTAAGAATTCAGAACACAAAACAGAAGAAGAGTGAGTTCAAGACCAAGTGAATAGTTTCCAACAAAAACTGTAGGTATTCAAAATTAACAAAGTAAACAGAATGGAACATGTTATGATCTGTTCCGTAAAATGAGAGAATACAAGAACAAAAATGCTTAATCTGATACATTCCAAGTTCTCACCATGCTCTCCACCTTCTCCAGTACTTGAACTTCAATTGATTTGCAAATTTATTATCTGCTTAGGACGACCTATACATTGATTCACACACTAGCTGTGTAGGATATGTAACAATAGCATTTCCTAATCATGGCACAACATCAACCATTTTGATAACTAAGAGAAAGCTGACTACCAAATAATGCTCACACCTATTTAGACAGAAACCTAAGACCTTAATAAGCTGCAATACTTTAAGCATTTAAAATATAGATCTAAGGAACTGTGAAGATTTTAAATTACCAAGCATCACACTGGTCTAGGCAACACAATGAATCATTGTGAATCACCTGGCAGAAACTGCAACTCAACTTCAAAGCAAAAGTTAGTGGCTTGGACCTCTGGGTGGAGGCAGCTATAAAACACTAGCATCAGCTTTTTTATGCAGCAAGCTCATTAGAGAATGCTAACCCTGCCCAATACCTTGTATTACTAATTTAAGGACTCTTCTTGCAACTCTTTTTTTCCTAGGCTCTTTCACTGTAAATGCAAAAGCAACAGGTAATACCACTGTAGTATATGAACATATTTTGTCTCTCTGCAATAGTCTTTCCCCTTTTTACTTACTTTGCTCTCTGCAGGAGCTTTCTAAAAATTCCTGTTTTCAGGCACAGCAATCCCAGAGGAGAGTTTCAAAAGAATTCGCATGTCATTTGACCAATCTCCTCTATGATATTCCTGTTCTCCTTGCTCTTTTCAGACCTCTCCTGATTTTAAATTGTGAGGACTGAACTAAAATCAATAGATGCCCTGAATTTGAGTATATGAGAAGTGGGCTTTTGGTGGAAAGCTGCAGGGTTCCTCCTTTTCTCTTGCACTCAGCTCTTCTAGCTGCTCTCCAAAGCAGATGAAGAACAAACTTTTCTTCACCTGTGCCTATTTGGAGACCTGTTACTGAAAACAGGCAGCAGACACACCATACCATCCAGAAGAGACAGCTGAAAGCCAGAAAGCCAAACTCTTGTCTACGATCAGGCCCTTTCCAGTACTCTGGCATGTGCAAGGTAACTGCTAGGGATGATCTTAACCCATTTACACTGTCAAAACTGTATGTTCAAATCTTCATTATAGATGAGAATCAGACCCAGGGTCTCTCAGTCTTGTATAACTCAGCTGCCGGTATGTCTACATGCATGAAGAAAAGAATGAAAGTGGACTAAGAAAATGCTTCCCTTCTTAAAAAATTCTAATTAAAAAATGGAATGTAAAATGAATCAGCTAACTCATCTTAGAAGGCAGAGAAGCACAGCCCACGCAGGAGAAAGAGCCAAGCTACTGACATCTCCTCTCCAGAGGATAAAGGAGGACAACTGTGAGAAGTCCTCCCTTCAGTTTGTCCAGAGTAGCAAGTGCGGGAGGTGAGTAGATATTAATCACATTCCACCCTTGTATATGAGGAAAAAACTGCGGTGTGGAATAATATGGCTGAGAAAAGCCTTCCAACTTCAGGATCAGACTTTGTAATGAAATATAACCAGCACTTTGTTGGAGAGGTTCTGAATTCCTGGGTCTGTGTAAGTGGCAATTAGCTGTGTTTCTCTATTTTACAATGGGAAAGATTTCTCTCTGTCTCAGGATACCTTCCAGCAAGGAAGGGGAAAATATGTACTTCTTGCAGCATAAGTATTCTCCAAAGCTGTCCTTTCAGAAAGTATGCAAATTCAGACCTTTGATGGTCAACACTGGCGCCACTACCCAATTAGAGGATGTGTTATTAGGGTTCTCAGATGTGTGGGTGTTCTGTAATAAATTCATTTTAATATGATAAATCTTCTTTAGTTTCTAGTTCAAGATGATTTTTTGTGCTACTTTGCAGAGTCAAACACCTTACACTCCACTGGTGGTTAAACTTCACAGGGTAGGTGAAGTGATTCATACATACACGTTTGTCTCTAAAAAGACTTTGGAATCCTACAGAACAAAAGATATATTTAGTAATGCAAGTCATCTTTGTCATCAATAAATTAGATGTTGAAACACAAAAGCCCGATTCAGAGGCATGAATATTATTTAGTTTCATTTATATTTAAAAGTATGGGAGATACACACCACAGTGCTCATGAAATTGCTCAAGCTGGTTTTAATAACAGTCATTACGTTAAAAAATGAAACTTCTCCTTGTGTCAAAGATGAACTGGGAAGAAACAAAGGAAGAGAAGTAACTCCTGCAGCACCTTTGTGCCCTTCTAGAATTGCTGCTCATCATTCTTTCTTTCAGCAGCTCCCTAGCTCCTTTTGTACAAAAGGTACCACTACTTAATGAAACAATTAAGGTCTGACAGCTTAAATACACTCTTCTGTTCTTTTCAAGAATAAGTGCCAGCCATCAAGACAAACTATACCCACAGCTTCACTATCAGCAGAGTCATTGTTATCCCAGATAGAGTGCCCTAAAAATAAAAGCTATTCTGTACGTGCAGCTTCATCAAGTCAGGTCATGCCAGCCCTGCAGGGTAGACAGCACTGTACTAATTTTATTACTCTATTTTTAAACATGACCTCCTTAGATCTTTTAGTGTGTCCCACATAACAATGCAGAATTGACACATTGTATTCAAGTTTCTACTCCCAACCACCCCAATTTCTGAATATCTTACCCACTTAGTGTGTTTGCTATCCAAAATTGTGAAGAAGTGGTTATATTTAATGTCCCCTGTTGTGGCATTAGTGATGGCTTAATGTCACCTATTGGCTGTTCGGGAGTAATGAGATTAAATCAAAATTCATATCTACAAGACTGATCTGTGTTACCACTTTAGTGCCTCTGGCACTATATTTTCACAGAGGGTTCCATCCTTAAAACAACTGAATTTTACAAGCCCATGAACATAGTTGCAGAGGGAGCGTTTTATCCTGCGTTACCTCAGATACACTGATGACTAGACGTCACCCCTAGTATGATTGTTTCTCAGAGATAACACAAAAGTTCCTAGGTTTTTCTGGTACATCTGAGGAAGTTTATCCTCAATAGCTCTCCTACCACAACACCAAGGTCATTCAAACTATCTAAGAGTTATAGTGCTAGCAGAAGACACAAAAATAGAAGAATTGCCTAAATTTATCAAGGCAAATTGACAGAACCCCATTGGCACAAAGATTTACACCAAACTGCAGTTCTTAGATTACCATTCATATTTGGATTTTTTACACTAGCTGACACTGGGGAGGTACATACTTTTTCAAGCATGAGCTGAATAAGAAAGTACATTTCCTTCCCTTGCATCTGTTCCTCACCTGAAACAGTTTCAAGGCAAACAATAGACATTTCAGTTGGTGTCATAGTGGTGATTTTCAGAAAATACCAGAGAGTACATTCAGTGTTCAGCAAGTGCACAATAAAAAGTCAATGGATCCTATGTGAGAGGAAGGTAAGGAAGAAGAACCAGACTGCATTCAGCAATTTGGTGTAACAAGTTCCTTAGACATTCCAATTGTAATTTTTATCATAAGCAACACCATGTTGTCAAGGGTCAGGCAGGAACATCTGTTGGGAACGTTAGGCAGAATCTGTGGACAGCATTCTCAGTACCCTGTCACAGTATGCCTTGAAATATCCATATTCTTCCCTTGCAGAGGTAGATGATGGTTTGGGTTTGCGTGGCAAGGTTGTCATAGCAGGAGAGAAGGGGCCTACAGGGATTGTGAGAAGCTGTCACAAACCTCCCATGTCCATTGATACCAATCGCAGCTGGCACCAAGGTAGAACCACTGCTGGCCATGACTGAGGCCATCAGTGATGATAGGTAGCTGCTCTGGGATAACAAATTTAAGAAGGAGGAAACATCATTGTGTAGAAGCAGCTGGGGGAGCCAAGTGAGAAAATATGAGAGAAAAATATCTGCAGATCCCAAGGTCAAGGAAAAAGTAGGTGCCCCAGGTGGCAGAGCTGAGATTACCCTGCAGCCTGTGGTGCAGCCTGTGGTGAAGCCCCAAGCCCCTGCAGTCATGGGATGTTATTGAGGAACAGAAAGCCACCTGCAGCCCATGGAGACCCCACACTGGAGCAGGGGGATGCCCAGAGGAGGCTGTAGATCCTGGAGAAGTCCATGCTGGAGCAGGCTCCTGGCAGGAGAGAGGAGATGGAGAGAGGATGCCCATGGAGAGAGATGCCCACACTGGAGCAGGTTTCACGGAAGGATTTATGACCCTGTGGCGTCCTAAGCTGGAGCAAGCTGTTCCTGAAGGACTGCACCCTGTGGAAGGGAGCCACACTGGAACAGTTCTTGAAGAACCATAGCCCATGGGAAGAGCTTATGTTGAACATCATGGAGAGTCATCTCCCATGGGAGGGACCCAATGCCGGAGCAGAGGAATAGAGTCAGGAAGAAGGAGCATCAATGCATGGTGAACTGACTGTAGATCTCATTTCCATCTCCCTGTTCCATTGGCGGGCAAGAGATAAAGGATTTGGGAGCTAAGGTAAACCCAGGAAGAAGGGAGAGGTGTGGGAAGGTGTTTTAAGATTTGGGTTTATTTCTTATTATTTTAGTCTGATTTTTTTTTTTTTTTTTTTTTTTTGGCAATGAATTCAGCTAATCTCACTGAGTCTGTTCTTCCTGATTGCAATTTGTGACTGATCTCTCTCCCTGCCCTGACTACAACCCATGACCCTTTTGTTGTATTTTTCTCTCCCCATCCAGTTCAGCAGGGCATTGAGTGGCTTTGGGGAGCACTTGGTATTCAGATTGTGTCAAAGCACCACAGCTGGTCATCCCAAGGAAGTTTAGAGCAAATTAATGAGATCATTGGAGACACCAGGTTCTTAGAAAGGTGTGGTGCCTGATGCACTGTATTCCACTGACTAATCCCCAGCTGCACTTCTTTGAACTTGGCGGGGTGCAGATCATTTTTTTTTTCATTTTGTCTGATTATCTCTTGGCATATAAGGGTCTGGAGCTAGTTGTTTTGTTTCTTGTAATTGTTTGGGAGGAAGGGAGGAAGAGAGGAAGGAGGGAGGGAGGAAGGAGGGGAGGAAGTGGCAGAAGGAAGGAAGGAAGTGGCGGAAGGAAGTGGCAGAAGGAAGTGGCAGAAGGAAGGAAGGAAGGAAGGAAGGAAGGAAGGAAGGAAGGAAGGAAGGAAGGAAGGAAGGAAGGAAGGAAGGAAGGAAGGAAGGAAGGAAGGAAGGAAGGACGGACTTTGGCCCAATATTTGACTTGCACATTAGAAATCACTTAATTTCTCTCCCCACATACCTTAGCTAAAAAAATAGCACTGAAGCAGGGAGTAGATGTGACTATTGCCTGCTCTGCTTGACAGCTACTACAAAAATGTATTTACCTTTTTTACCTTACTAGATTTAAATGATCACCTAACATGGCAGTTGAATGTCCTGCAGGCAACCTTGTTCATCTCACTTCCGAAGGCTTTTCTGCCAGAACAAAACCAGTTTATTCCAATAACAAAAGACTGTAGAAAACAAAGAAAATTTCTTCATAGGAATAGAGCATAGGGATATAGCTATGAACAGAACAGTTTTAGGCACTAATATGTCTGTGTAGACACAGTCTATCTGACTTATGGGGCTTCCAAGACATTGGGAAGGTTTGTTCAGATCTTTTTTTTTTGGCTGCCCTAGCGCAGCAATGCTGCCATTAGCCCACTCAGCCAGACGACACAGAGCCCAGTATTATATCATCTGGATATATCAAAGGAACCAGTGTAAATTGGTCAGATGCTGAAATTCAAACCTGACAAAATATGTACAGTCTCCCTGTTTCTCTCTGCCATTCTGTCTGCTTTCATTCCATATTCTCTCTCTGAATGAATGAATGATCGAGATGACAGTGAACAAAGAAGGATGAGAGACCCAAGGTCTGTGTTTATCAGACACAGTCTGAAAGACTTGTTGCTCTTATAGGAAGCAGCCCTGACATCTACTCTTGCCATTGGACAGATCAACCTGCCAGCTTCACATTTGTGCCACTAACATTTTCTCAACTTTACTTCTCAGAGAAATGGAGAAGAGACACACCAAAAATTTCTTAGAAACATTTTCATAACCTTTTTGTTTGGTTGGTTTTGGGGTACTTTTTATTTGTTGATTTTATTTTTTTTTCTTTTTGGTAGTCAGACAGAAGAGTGCTTAAGAAAACCAAGCTACAGAGTTGTCAACAAATATATTTGTTTGAAACATATATTTATAGCTGGGCTCATGCTGGACAAAGTAAATATTTCACACAAATCAATCAAATTATTTTCATGTGTGTCACTACAATATGCTTTTGTATCAAATCCTGACAGACTGAGATGTTCTCTCTGATACAGCTTTTGGAATTTGAAGCCTCCACATGATGTCCTCTGAGAATTTTGTTCCAGCAATTCCTGTCCAGCCATCTCTGCTGGATGTGAAGTTCAGAAGTGTTGTTAAGTGGCAATTCTCCTGGAAAGCAAAGATGTATCTGTGCTGGGAGAGCTTAAATCCTCCCAAAATAAAAAATGCAATGAAATGACCTTTTCTTCTGTTTGTTCTGTTGCAGCAATATGTTCATGTAGAAATTTTCAGGCCTTGTAGCTGACTGTTTCTGAAGTACATTGGCATTCACTGCCTTCTTTGTTTCTGCATGAATATGAGAAAAATAAAAGGGTCATGTTGTTTGAACAGATTTCTGGCCAGCCTTAATTTAGAACTAGAGTGTGTTCATAGTTGGCTATTTCAAACTATCAGTCTACTCCAAAAGCTTTGCTTTGTTTAGTTAAGAGACAAAAAAAAAAAAAAAAAAAGAGTTGGTGACACTAATTCTTGGAGGCTAGAATAATCATATCAAACAGTGTTCTAAACTTGGGACATCCCAGTGTCTCTTCATCTGCTTCATGTTTTTGAAACAAACAGTGCATGACTTCAGTTTTCATACACATCATAAACTCCAGCTGAAAGGAAAAATAAAAGAAAACCCTACATTGTTATGACATGGCTATAATTGAATTATAACAGTAAAATATGTTATGAAAATTGCAGCTAATTTTAAAATAGCCCAATCTGTCTGCCTACAGAGTGTAGAATTATATCGTGTTGTTCAAACTCTTACTTAATTTTTTACGCCTTCCAGCCATTCCTATTATTCCAAATTTTAAGTTCTAACAGCCATTGCAAAGGATTTATAGTGCCATGTGAAAAAGAAGTGGGGAGACTGCAAAGCACTTTTACATGTTTGCTTCAGGTGGGTAACGTGATTGCTACTTCTTCTGCACACTGAGCTTCGGCTGTCTGCTCCCTTCTCTGATGTTAGACAGTGAGATTTACAAAGATGCCATTTGGCAGGATATTTTAGAGAGATTTGTTATGAGTGTTTTTTGAGTGTGAGGCATCACAAGTGCTCTTAGTCTCCCAGCTGTGCTTCTTAGCATATGGGGCTGGCAAAAGCTGCATGTGATGTGACAGCACAGAATTAAGTTTGGAACGATACTTAAAGAAAAGGCTTGAAGAAGAAAACAAGGTCACCGTCCATCTGATGGAAATCACACAGAGTAAACAAATTCAGTGAGAGGTCAATGTATTCTGGTTAAGAAAAAAACCCCAGATCTTTGGATCGGCAAGATCCAAGTGCCTGGGAGCCATTTAAAGAGACCACACTATTTGTCACAGCCCTTTTCTGGCTGTGGCTATGCTCTACTCACATAACATACATCTTACAAGGAGAGTTTTCTGATTTGGGGGATATCTACCTGTTAGATAAAATGCTTCATCCATCCTGCACCATCACAAAAATGGGGCCAAAACAAAGTTAATTACAATATATACAAGAGTTTCAGAAAAACAGGGGGGTGGGGAGGAGGGAAGGAAAAATAGTATGTTAAATCTTTTTGGGAACTTGCCAGGGAGCAATGCCAACCGCTGATAATAAAGCTAAAATATGTTTGTCTTAGGGGTTTTCCTGTCTCCCTGTTTCTGTATAGAGCGCCAGGCCAACTTCACATGGGAAAACCTCATATTGCGATGAACAGGAAACTTTGTAGTCCATGGAATGGATATTGCCTCTGCCTTCACCCCCACATCCCCAGTGGGCCCTCAACCTGTTGCAGTAACTTTTCTGCAAAAAACGGACTCTCTTTCCTATGATCACTAGCCAGGCTTGTCACAGTGTGTTCACAGTGTTCCTTAGAGCCTGGAGCACTCTAACTGATAAATATGTACTTTGCCACAGCCATGGTCACATTCCTGTATTAAAATCTGTCATATGAGCTTTGCTTGTGCAAAGGCTTTTCAAACACGTTTGTATCCACACCTCATGCCCTGCCCAAACAAGTTTGTCACAGGATCTCTTCTGGCCACCTCTTCTGCAGCATGATGTTACTGACAGGAATTCTCTTGAGCTTATTTACTAAGAAATGCCTGGTTGCTGGAGCTGGGCAAAAGGGGAGACTACGCTGGCTCACAAGGAAAAAACAAGGTATTTCCTTTATTCTGCTGCGGTTTCCTATCTATTCTTGATCCCAGTCCATTCAACAACTGTGTTTCAAAGTATTCAAACTCTGCCCTTAAGTTTCAATTTACCTCTTACTGGTAGGATTAAGAATTCCCTGAAAATAAACAGATAGGCAAATCACACAGCTGGGTACATACAGCTCAGTGGGGTGTGAGAGTATTTGTTAGCAGCTGGACTAGGACTGTTTACAGGGCACACTTTGTTTGATACCGTACTAAATTTGATTCTTTCCAGCATGCCCTCTAGACAGAATTTCTACTGGATACACTACTGTCTCTACTAATGTAGTTGAAGACATACAAGAAGTTAAAAGCCAAGGATCACAGCACAGCACCAGGTAACCAGTTCAGAAAGTTCCTCTCTGTTTATTGCTAGATTTCAAATACTTGCAGTTTTTCTCTTGCCCTTTTTGTCAAACAGTGAGGTTAGATGAGGCATGATAGTTTCCAGACTTGGTATCACTCACTCTGTATATGCAATAAGCAGTGTACTGTGTTGGTATAAACAGATCCCAAATCTGACATGCTAATGTTTCTTGCCTAATTTTTCCAAATAGAAACTACATGCCCAATGAGTCACTGTGTGTTTTCTTCCTCCTTCAGATAATTCTTCTTGGGAATCTCCATGCCCTGATGCTCCACCACAGGAATGGTTCTCTTTTTTCATTTCTCTGTAGGACGTCCAATTAGGACATTCTTTTGCTTCCCATCTCCCCCACCCCTACCCCTCCCAATTGTATTGCAAGTCTGCATGTATTTTCTTTTTACATTACCAAAACCATAATTTTCCAATTCCTCAATCACAGATTTAGTGCCGGGATATATATGATGGGGACTTGCCCTGGGTTATATATGTCCCTGCTCCTGCTAATACAACAGGGGCTTCACAAGGCAGAGATTTGTGTTTTCATTCTAGTCTTGCCCACAGGAATTTCTTCAGACTTCACATTTTATTTAGAAGATGAGGGGAAATACAGAGACTTGGTAAAGTACTCAGCCTTCTGAAGCAGAAGCAGGAAACAAACTGCATTACGTCTCAAAACAAAAGATTTATTAGGTTATTATTCTTTATTATATTAAAACCCACTTTAAGACAGTTATCTGTTACCTAAGAGACCTAAAACCAGGGTAGTGCCCTAGATTTTAATTTACGCCTTTGAGATTTTATTGTTTTAATTATTTTTGAAATAGAGTAAATACGGTGATTTCTGGGACAAGTTTTCACTGAAAGGATGCAAAAAGAGCAAACAGTTGACAAGGGCAGTAACAAGACAGATAATACTGTCAGTGATAACTTGCTCCATGGTTCTGGCTGTGTGTCATGTATAAGCCCACAGAAATAAAGGATCTGCTTGTTCACAGTAAGCTTATTGGCCCTTGATGGAAGTCCTAAAAATACTTCAAAAACTGCTAAAAATCTGAAGGATTTTTCTCTTTTTATTTCAGATTGGTGGATGTAACACCAAATAAACCTGTACATGCAGAAGATGGCAATATGGTTATTTATTTTAATCTGCATTTAAGATTAAAATTTTATTTCCCTGATTGTTCATCCATTAAATCAATAAAATTAAGTAAACTTTTTTGAAAACACTCATCTGTGACTTCAAGTCACTGTTTTGCTTTAAATTTTATTTCCTTCTTTTAAGAAGAGCAGATTTATTTAATTCCTTTTTTTCTCTCAAATATCTGTGATATCATCTGCCTGACTCATATATGCTGCAGTACCTAGCTCTAGGCAGATTTCCAGACCAGATCTTACCCAAAGGCTCTTTTAGCTCTTACTCTGAGGGCAAGGTTGCCATCAGTGGCCCAGTCTGAGCCATCTTCACAAGATATGTAGCAAAACGTGGCAGGCAACCTTGACTATCAGCCCTGAATATCAACCTTGAAGGACAGGTTTGGCCAAAGACCAAAGTTCAGGCAAATGGTTTTTGGTAGTTCAAGTGGCAAAAATACAGAATGCAGAGTATTTACCCTGGATCCCCACCAACACCTGCACTGAGCTGGGATGGCAGCAAGGCAAACTGACAACAGCACAGCACAGGGAGGAGCTGACAGAGAAAGGGTGAGCATATCCTCTAAGTGGGAGTTTGCTGGTTTGACCTCGCTTATCTACAGGTGTATCACCTGCCATCTTCTTCCACATGTCCAGCACACCAGGGTATAGTAAACATGCAATAAACCCTTGTTGTAAAAAGCATCAGAGGGAAAAAAGGTCAGTGTCCCCTCTAAGCACAATGCTCTCATGAACTAGGAGTATATCACTTTAACATCTCTACGATAAGGCTTCTAGCAGCTGTGGATCCAGGCCAGTAAAATGAGGTCTGTGGTCTTCAGGACCTTGCAGCTTCCCTGCTTCTCACCAAAGACAGACCTTAAAGCGTTGCCATTCAGCATTGCTGAGCCAGCACAGGGAGTTGAGAGGATTACCCTTTCCTACCTCAGCTCACGAAAACCATGCTGCTTTGATCTGCAGCCCCCAAATTTCTGAATCATGCAAACACTTTTCAGCCAGTTGCTGCTAAAAAAAGACGAAGCAAAGTAGCAGCTTCAGATTCAAATGCAAATGTTGCTGGAGAACATCTGAAATAAAAATCATGTTCAAAAGTTGAAGGTCCTTTTTTAGTCAAAAAACCTTGAACTTCCTCAAAGAAAGCATGAAAGATGTGGCTGTAGAACCAGTAGTAGATAAAAAGCCTGCTTTCTGCAAAGCTATCTTGAGGATCTGCATGTCCCATCAGATTAATTTTGGTGCTAGAGGAAGAGGAAGGGGAGGAAGATTGTTCAGTCTGCTGCTGTCAGGGGAATCCTGCAACAGAGAGGTTGCTATATTAACCACTTCACTGTTTTGTGCCAATCTTGTTATCTGTTCTTGTTAAAACCTTTATTATTCATGGATGCAAAAATCTGATCATTAAAGCAGCATAAATATTCATACCATGTGCATTTCATTTAGCTACTTGGCAAAACTTCTCTGGAGCACAAGAGTTTTGAGGAAATCTGGCTAATGAGACCAGAGCATAGGAAATATGCATGAGTTTTCCTTTTCTTTTCACCTGCAAATAAATGCAGAATAACTAATGAAATAAACAACCACAGAAAGGGCAAGAATTCACCAGGCAAGATGATATGCACACTTGCTTTGGCTTCTGTGCCAAGGGGAATGCAAGGCTTTTTGTAATGCAATTATGTGCAAGAACCAGGATATCCTAAAACTAAAGTAGAAAGCATGATAAGCATCACTGCATGGGTTCATCAGCTTTGTCTCACATTTAAAGTCTAACCATTAACATTGTGCATAGTCCACACTCCTGTTCAATCCTTTCTTAAGGTTGAACTGCCATTCTTCTTTTTGCAGTTGTGATAAATCAAAATGTAGCTGTATTCCACCCTGTGAAAGTCACTATATCTACACTCTTCACATGCTCCACCTTCAAGATCTTTGTGATGGCAGAGATAAAACAAAAATTTCCTCCCAAAACAAATTCTAAAAACTACCATTAAAACATCTGCTACACAGAGCACTCAGCAGCTGGGGAAGACCTCTCACAAGGGCCTGGTTCATCAACATCCTGAGCTGCCAGCTCCACATGCAGAAGCTCCAGAAGAAGCCTTACAGAGTGCAAGACTCCCAAGTTATTTCTGTTTTAGAATAGCACGGTGAGTTTGCTAGTAAAAAAAAAATGAGCAACGTAGGCCTCGGTCAACGTGAAATCTTTTCTTGATTTCTGCTAGCACAGGCCAGGGAACACAATCAGGCACTTTCCAGGTTTCTATTTCATGTTTTTACAAATTTCCACAAACAAGCAAGTCTACTAACAGGCAATTCACACCAGTAACTATTCTGGGCTTAAAGTCTGCTGTACGCTTCCCACTGCTGCTCAACCATCTGTGACTGAATGAGCACTCTCCTCCCCACCCCTTCTCCACCCTCATTGTAGGGAACAGAAGCATTGGGATACACACAGTGCTATGTAATGCACAGCATGCCAAGTTTCCACTGAAGCATTCACACCCAGTCAAGGGCTTGATTCTTCTGACCCTCCTCAGACAAGCACAGTTGCTGCAGGACCACAGCTTGTCATCTGCAACATGTAACACTCCACTTATTCCCAATACCCAAGTGTAAACGGGTTGAGACTTCAGTGTCCCATCAGGGTTACCATGTTAAGTCTCAAGATGCTTTCCTTATGTTGTGTATTTGTAGACTTCTTACTGTTTTGTTCGGCTGTAGGTAAAGTGGCAGTGAAGAGAGAAAAAAACAAAGCCTCATAAACTTCTTGGACTAGTGGTCAGTGATTAGTCAAGCAATTAGTTGAGACCCTAACTTACAGTACATAAGAATAAAAGGCACAATTGGTTCTCAGCAGAACAAGGATCAGTGGGAGACATACCTTCTCTATACTATTGATTTACTGGACCTTTCCTTTCACAAATACTATCCAGACAAAAACTTCAGTATTCTCAGTAGCATTTTGACTGTGGATTGATAAATGTGTTTAGGTACTAAAATTAGTACTGGAAAGTATATATTGGTAAAGTGAGCAAGTCGCACAAAATAGCACTTAGGGAGAGCAGGCTTGGAACATAAGAACTGAGAGACTGGCTGTGTCCAAGAACTGTGACACCTGAGATGGTTTCCACAGCAGTAGGTACCTTCCATCCTTCAGAGTTCCATTACAAGGTAGAGAGGAGTCTAGAAATCACACTGTACTCAATCTTGCATGCACTGTATGCATCCACAATATGCTAGAAAAACAGAAAATTCTTCTTCTTTCCCTCCAAACACACATCTAGCTTACCACCCTGCAATTTCTCATATTTATACTCCTCCTTGTGTAATCAAATGCCATGAGAATTTGCTTGAAAAACCATCATAGGAAAAATGAGTGTTTCAAGATGTTCTGGTGGCTGCAAGAGTTATCTTGTGGTTTGAATTCTTCTAAATGAAATATGACTGACAGTATTAGTCAGCTAACAGATTTATCTGGGGGGAGGGAACCAACAGAAAACCTATTTAGCACAAAAATTTTTCTAGTATCTCTTTTTGAATTTTTCTTAGAGTTTACTTTTCATCCAACAAAGACTTTGCTTTAAAATCTTCTATGTGCTCTAAGGGAAAATTTCAACAAAAATTCAAATTGGTGATAATTCAGGTTGTTTGATTAGCAGGAACAAATCAAATGTGCTGAAAGCAAACACAAATAGCCACATATAAGAGCTGCCTGCACTGCAGCATTTACAGTGAAGACAGTCTTGGTGGGTGCTTATGCATACACCTGCAACAGAAAGTTGAATCAGGCTTTAAACTAAACTTCCCAGTAAAGGCAAATGCTAACAAAAATAGGAGTTATAAGGAAGGAGGTACTTTTGATTCCTGCGCTGTTAAAGCCTGTAAAACCATCCCAGTTGATTACCACATCTCTAACCTGTATAAATCAAAGCTTTGTTCTAAATGAATAAAACCACTTTGGCACATAACCATATTATAGCAGTATGATGCATACCTGAATATTCCTAAGAATGCCCTCAGAGGTACTCTGTGAGCAGAAATATTCTGCAGAAGGGAAGATGAGGGAGTACAAAGGCCCATTGTGCACACTAATGCAGAAAAATGAAATCAAATACCATTCTCAGCAAAAGCAGAGTGTCTTCTGAGCAAAGGCTATTAAGTGTGTCAGACCACAGGATATTTTCTGGACATGGGTATTATATTAAAACATACTGAACATGTGACACTTATAACCCTCTCCTGGCAGTAGCATCCCAGCTCCAGAGAAAAAAAATGGTGCATCAATTCTTTGTATCAAATACTCAGACACACTTTTCTTCTCACCAAGCTGTCACTTCTCATTTTAAAAGAAGGTTACAGTAAGTTATAATTAGTATTTGCTGCCCTGTCAACTAATTAAATATAATAAAAAGCTTTCTGTGAGTTTAATGCTAACACAGTGTAATTACAGCAGTTTTGAATGCACAGTGAATCTACTACAGGTTTTGGTATGTGCTCCCCACCTTCTATGACCCAAATTCTCAGGTTCAATCTATCATATGAGTAGTGAGCAGACACTGCCAAAGACAACTATTTCAGACCTAAACACAAGTCAACACCAATGCAGTCCTGTACTTTTTGAGAGGCACTACTATATCAGCCTTTGGGGGCAGGGTAGAAGGAAAAAGGAAGAGAAAGCCATCCAGTTCCTTGCTTCTACTTTTCTACTCCTTCCCTTCAGGAGGAAACCTTGGTTCTATAACGTCCCCTAACGTATTCTCCCATTCATTAGGCTTGGCTGCTCTGAGCCTTTTGGTAAAGATATGGCTAATATTTCAAAATCACTTCTCAGACCTCTTTGCCAGTCTAAAACACATCCTGGAAAGAGGGGGACTACACCTGGCCTATTTTCACAACTCTGGGGCTGGCTCTACTCTTCAAGAAGTAAGAGTTGCACCTTACAACCACTTGCTACCCAGGGGAGGAAGATTACTTGCAAGGCCCCAAGCAGGGCAAAGTGATGATGAAATGCACCAGCAGTTGGCTGATACAGCTCCTTACCCTCTAAAGTATTTGGAAGAGCTTTAAACACATTAAAAAAGGTGAAGAGCAGAGATCTGCCAGGCCATTGATAGTTACAGCTCTAGGTACTCAGTTGTAGTGCCTTTAATGTGGATTTTTCACCCATTCCCATTCATACTCCTCTCAATTCCTGTCCTGTCCCTGGAAACATTCAAGGTCAGTTTGGATGGGGCTCTGTGGAACCTGATCTAGTGGAAGATATCCCTGCTCACTGCAAGGGCATTGGACTAGTAGACCTTTGAAGGTCCTTTCCAATCCCAACCATTCTATGATTCTGGGTAAGGTAGGTACAAACAGCCCACAAAATGAAAATGCAGTTAATTAAACAAAAAGGTAGTCTAAAAGAACCAATTAAAATGATGAAAATCTTTAATTTTATTTAAGTATAATTGTACGGACACGTGTATATACAAATACAGATCTTATGGGGCAGGGCGTTTGGGTGTTTTGCTTTTTTTTTTTAAACATTTTCTTTTAAGTTTATATAATGTAAGCATTTCAAAAACAGCACTCAATGAATAAGTGCAAAGAAACTGCAAAGCAGGGCAGTACAAGCACAGGACCACACTGAGCTGGACTTTCATACTCAGATGCATACACAATGAGTGTCTTCAATGGGGTGTCAAGAGTAAGCATGGTAAGCGGATTTCGCAGACTCATGGGTAACCTCCAACATGCCAGCATCTATTAAACTGTACAGACAATGGCAGCAAGCCTATTGTAGGGAGATTTGTCTCACATCTGAGAAGCTCGAGGGCGAATGCATGGGAAAAACTCAGTGATGCCAGACCAGAAACAGATCTGCCCATTCACAGCTCCAAATTAAAAAAGGAGGAGGGTGGGAGAGGAGGCAGGGCAGGAAGAGGGAAGAGAAGTGTGGAGGGTTGTACATTAAAACTGGTGATTACAAAATCCAAGTGTAATGAAAAGAGGGGAAGAGTTAATACTCTAAACCTCTGAAAGTGGCTGAACCATTGCACTCATAAGGAAATGAATTAAGTTCAGTTTTGAGGGCTAGGGGTGGGAATCAACAGGTACAAATACAACCATTTTCCTTCCATAATTATAGAGGAAAGGAAACAATCTACTCAACTACTCTCAGTACTTCCCAAATTTGTTTCTAGTTCTTTTGGAACCAAGCACATACATATATCGCACATGACACTGGCAAGATCCCTTCTGGAAAAAAATATTCATGGGAACAAATCCAGAAGGAAGAAGAGAAAAAAAAAAAAAAACAAATTAAAAAGAAAGAAACAAACAAAATAACAGAAAAGCTGTTATATCCCCAAAGCCTTTTTAAAAACAAACATGATACAAAAGAACAAAACTAACACAGAAACCACAGGGCTCCAACATAAGACCTTTAAACACCGAGGATAAAACATTGATCATCAAAAGTCATGTTGTTCCAGGTCTTGACATTGTGAAGTCTTGCAACAGATGAACGATTTTCGAAGATGAGTCCTGTATGCTGCAGTGTCATGGCCACTTGTCTCTCAGTTCTCAGCCATGATCACACTTGATGCTTCAAAGCTCTGTCTTGTAATCAACACGTGATTTTAATATCCTGAAAGTCTATTGTTCTCACTTACAAAAGACATAAGAATCAAATTAATACTTTATTATCAAACACTATATACAACAGAGGTTGCTAATAATACAGAATTTAAAGAACATAGCTTTAAGTTTTACTTGTCTTTCCTTCGCCATCCAGGTAAGTACAGTACAAAACAATATTCTAAACTAACACGAAATGTTACCTTGTCTATTGAAGGATACACAGTATCCACTAAACTGACTGATCCCTATTTTCCTGCTTCACATTGCAATGCCCTTGGCAGCCAGGAGTGCAGGTCATGGGTGTAAGTAACCCACTAAGACTGGGGAGAATCAGTACCTCAGACTTGAGCAGGGGCAGATGAAGGGTAAGGGAGCAACAAACTCCTTAATTTTCAGCAACATCTGCATTTAAAGCATCCAGAAGTTTGCAACACAACAGAAAACCCAACAACATTTGTGTACTTAGTATGACTGGGATTGCCTAATGCCATCAAGTATGAAACTGGCAGTGCCTGGAACACTGCTTCCAGCCATGCTGGGCAGCCCAAGGATCATTGCTTGTGTTGTCCCTCACATATGCAGCAAGGCTCTGGGACAACATGAAGGGGTGAGTTTCACCAGGAGTAACGCTAGTGATGGTCCTCTGCTGTGGGTGAATGGATGTCTTCAACATCATTCAGAGACAAAGGATGACAAATGTCACCATTTCTACCTCAAATTTGCACTACTTGTGTGACTGCCTGCAATTACTGTAAATCATTTTAATATGGTTACACATCTTGCAATATTATCTGTACTCTGGTTAATAATCCATTTGATAAGGTGCATTCTGATTAAGCTCACCTCATCCAAAGCTTTTTAATTCCTACCTACAGAAAGTATTAGTGTGTATATCACGTATATACACCTTAAAGAGCGCAAAGTACCGTAGAGCCTGTAATGCGATGATGACTTCCCTCACTGTTTGGGCTGCGTATCTTTATTCTGTGCACTTCACACTAGAATGAATTTTCTGCATTCCTCCTATAAGTTTAGGTCCTGTATTCATGAACATGTATGATATCAGGCAAGCCCAGGTCATAGCTCAGCATGCATAAAACCTCCCTTTATATATCAAATTTATTTTCCCCTCTCCTGCCTCAACTTCTGGAAGGCTTTTCTTCATTTAAAGATATAAAGTTCATGAAGTGGTGTCCACTAATGTCATCACTCAATTTTGTTACGGCAGAAATTTTCTTTGTAATTAATATAGAAACATCTTGTTTTGCTTGAATGTGCCCCACATTTTGTTTCACCTTTAACCTAATTACCGCAGTTTTTGTCAGAATAGCTCTCTTTCAGTCTGGGTCTGAAATTTCACTGATTATGCTTAGCAGTCCAAATTTCATGGCAGCCTAGCCAAAAAATACCCCAAGGCTTGCACTTCCTGGCAAATTACTTTTTAAAGTTTTGTTAGCCAAGGCTCAGATTCCTTAAACAGGGTCACTCCTAGTTCCATCAAACAAGACAGTCCCATTTCCTAATTGCATCAAGGGTTACCGCTTCTCTCATGTTTAAATAGGACAAGCATATATACTCACTCTCAGCATAAAGTATATCTAAATAATGTATTTTCTATTCTAGTGGATTTTTAAAAAAATATTTTGTTAAGTCTTTGGGAGCCC
This sequence comes from Haemorhous mexicanus, assembly GCF_027477595.1. Classification (NCBI taxonomy): domain Eukaryota; kingdom Metazoa; phylum Chordata; class Aves; order Passeriformes; family Fringillidae; genus Haemorhous; species Haemorhous mexicanus. The sequence continues at coordinate 18,421,602 of NC_082381.1, forward strand.
ATCTAGTTTATCTCTGGCTGATAAACACGTTTCCTCTACTCTTCAAACTGTGCTGGAAAGGGAAAAGATAAAAAATCAACATTGAATTAATATTCCACACTTATTTTCTTTTCCCCCACCAAACAATGCTATTAGACAGCCCTGGCTTCTTCTACATGTGATTTATTCCCATGATTGAGGAACTTACAGGAGAGACAAATCAAGAGAACACTGGAGATCCTGTGTCCCAAACGTTTCCTCTGGCCACCGATGTCCTCTTTTAGCATGTATTAACACCCAGAGCAGCATCCAAGGCTATCAGCTACTAAGTCAGCGCTGGGGAAGGTCACTTTATTCTCAAAAGTGCCTCTGCATTTCAAGAAAAAAATTTTAGCACCACGGTGATTTGTTTTAAAATAAAATAAGCCGGTGTGCATTATCCCCTTAAAACGAAATAACAGAGGCACTCACACCCCCAGTGAAGTTTCCTAAATCTGACCTTGCCTGCTGTGTGTTAACATTCCTAAGTACTAACTTTTTCCTCTCACCAAAGACAGCACTTCTACTTGAGAGCAAAAATTTTACTGTCAAAGATGTTTCATGAGTCCCATAAGAAACATCATCTTCCCCTCTCAGAAGCCTGTTCATTTAGAAACTTCTGGAGGAAATGGTGTTATGTCTATTCCTAATATCTCCCCTCCAGTCCTGACATGGTGACACAATGCCTTGCATGACCATCTTACAGTGCTGAACGAGAAGGCATAAATATTGTATCACAGAGAAAGACTCTCCCAGGTTTTCTTTCACTTTCCTTATCCCTCACTGACCGCATCTGCCACTACACTTCCTTGTCCACATACGGATGACATAGTGAGCTAACAGAGGTGACTTCTTAAAGGAGAATGCAGAAGAAAATAAGAATCACTAGTGTCACTATTATAGTTTGGCATTTTCATTTGGAGTCCTTTTATTTATATGGAAGGGTTAAGAAAGTCACAGGGTAGGTGGGGGTGGGTGCTGAAGCTAGTTATCCCCTTCAAATTTTTGCTGAGTTCAGGCTAAAAGGGAGAAGAAAAGGGAAAAATAACAATTTGACATCTGCAAAAACAATAAAGTCCCTTTCCTGGGATGAGCAGTTAGGTGGATCTTTGATGTTCGAAGACCCTGGTATTTTCTGTGACAGGTTGCCGGAGCATACTGTGCTATAATATCAAAAGCATTTTCAGGAGGAACAGCAGAGTTGCCAAAAGCAGGCTGGGTATCCTTGGTGTCTGTGCCGCGTTCTCACCACGGGATGGCTCGGCTGACTCATGTACGGTATCATCTGTTCAAACAGAAAGCATACATTCCAATGAGACTTTGCATCCTTAATAAACTTTCACTGAGCCAACAACTATAAGTACATTTCAGTGCCTTTATGAAGTAGGGCAATGAACCTTGTGCTGTCATTGACTTTCACAAGCGTGTAATACCTCATTATGTAACCAACTTGGGGCCAAGTCCTGCATTTCTTACTGGCAGAACTCCCATTGAAGACCAGATGAATAGAAAGTAAGTTGGATTTCAGCAGATTGAGGAATGAAAGATTCGTCTTCAGTAAAACACTATGGTTCTAGCTTTGGATGTCTCATTAGATAGCAACATCAGTTGGGAGGCAGCTAAATAAAAACACCTGATTTTCAAAAGCGTTGCACTGGCCCAGAATTAATTTTGCAGTTAGTCCCCTCATTCGGTTACAGGTTTTGGCTCCTGAATTTGAAATGACAGCCTGTAAGCCCAAGCATAGACCCCCCCTTCCATGTACAAAATTTTCACTGAAGTATGTTGCACCTAGGGGTGAGCAGGAGATGAAAGATCATTCCTTCTTTCTTGAAATAAAATTTTAAAGGCTAACACATGACAGTCACCAATTTTATAGAATATATACTCAATCTGGAAAATCTCACTACCTTTCATGGTACACAAAATAGATTTACATATATGCTGCTAGAACTAATGAAAAAAGAACCAGCTGAGTTAGGAAAACATGCTTATGCATTAGTGGCAAAAGAAAACAAGGTAGCAAATACTAAATATATGACACATAATAAAGAAAGCCCTGTTTAGTTTTTGTAAACTTAGGATCAGCCTAAAAGCCAGAGCTTATGAAATAGAAAAGGTAGGCAAAGTCGAAATCAACTTTGGTGTTGTTATAGCAGTGGTATTTTTCTCCGCAAAGCCCTCCATATCCAAAGCTATCTAATTTAGCTATTCAAAAAGCAATCAGTCAATGGCTTGCCATAAAAAATCAGCTGTTGTTTTTCATTACTAAATGAAAAGAAAAAGCCAAACCTTTTTAGGAAGTGTGAAGTGGCCTCAAAATGTATCTGTAAGTTTATTTTAGAACACCAAAGTTTCCAGCATAGTATCTCATCTACTTAATGAAATAAGCTCCCTATTTTATAAGAGATGTCAATATGTCTATGATGTTCCTGTCTCAGCTCTCATCTCAAAAAATTGCACTGCCAGGATTACACTGGGTGAGACTGAGCATTTCCAGCTAGAGGCACACAGGGAAGCAGGAGTCAGGACACTGGGATCACCATGCTGTTTTCTCACAGAGCCTTTCATGTTACCTGGCTTTAGCCACAGGCAAGCTCCCTCCCTTTCATATCCTTGATACCTAGCACAAAATCAGGAGAGCACTTAGCATAATTTAGGTTAATAGGCTCTTCAGCCCCAGTTCAGTTACACAGCAAGGAGCACAGTAAACTGAATTAGCAATTTATCACACGTACTTTCTCCAGCACTAATTGATGCTATAATCACATAAGGCTTATCAACAGGTTTCAGTGCTGCTTGAGGCAAAAGTATGAAAAGCAAGCACTGATTAGCTGTAAATATCTTCATGAAAGAGACATCTCTTCTTGGTGGTGTCAAACAATAGCATAAGAGGCAAAGGGCACAAACTTTCAGATGCACAGAAAGTTACACCTGAAGAGGAGGACCTTCTTCACTCTGTGGGTGACTATGCACTGAATAGGGTGTCCAAAGAGGGTGTGGAGTCTTCCTCACCGGAGACAGTCAAAAGCCATCTGGATATAACCCTTAGTACCATGCTCTAGAGGACCTGCTTGTGTACAGAGGTTGGATTAGATGACCTCCAGTGGCCCCTTCCAACTTACCCATTCTGTGATTCTATGGCGCCAGTGGGAAAGTCTGACTGGAATGGCTTAAGCTGAAGCTCCACACCATGTACAGCAAGGAGACCCTCCCAGGCATATTGGGCCCAAATGAGGCCCTAGCCTTTTCCTCCAGAATTGTTCCAAATTAATCTAAAAATATCACTGAATGCTGGCTTCTGAAAATGCTACTTTCAGTAATTGTCAACACCAAAAGCTGTTTCACATTTCGCTTCTGAGTTACAGCCTTGTACTATGGTGACACTGCAATTACAATTGAGTACTCCACAAAAGCTTGCTTCTCAATTAAAACATATTTAAGAAGTCACAGGGAAAAAATGCCCCTGTGTTGCCAGTTCTAGCTCCTTTAATATATTTAAAGTTAGCTCTTCCCAATTTAGAAACATTTACTCACTGCTGATGAACTAAAACTACAGAGGAGAATGATGTGTACAACCTTCTACCTCTAGAATTGCAAATAAGTTTGAATTTTCAACACTGAATGTCAACAATTTTGGCCTAATTACATCAGTGAGTCAGCACTAAAACACAATAGGGCAGAACTAGTGTATAGCAGTAATAAATCCTCATTCTCACTGACTATCAGATACTGCCACAATTGGAACACTGACTACTGCTGAAAAACTCAATGAAAAAGCACTAAGCTAAAAAGATTACTCCTCTAAAATGAAAAATACAGACACATTCTATGACGCCATTTTTATAAAGCCATTCTTCATGGAAGAATTAATTTCCATGTAACATTAAGGGATTCCTTCTGAGAAATCACCTGGGTTTTCTCTCAATGCTGTTGCAAGGTTTTTGCACTCATATGTTAGAACACGATTCATCTGCAGTTATGAAAATCACTTTACAAATATGATTTTCCTTGGAGGCGCATAGTCATAACTGCACAGCCTTTAAGGCTTGGGGAAAAGGGCGTGATTTGAAACACTGAAGACAATTGATGAAGAGGAAAAGATTCCTGAGCAAAATCCAGCAGGTCACTACTAAACACTGGGAATACTAGCAATACAGAAAAAAATATTTTGACAGCCATGAATTTTTCAGATCACACAGCCTAACATCATATGTTTCAGGTATAACTTTCAGATATGCACAGCTGCAATTTTTGTTTAAGGACTTTTTCTTTTTTTATTACTAAGGAGAAAGAGAAGGGAAAGAATAGGAATAGAGAAAATTACTTCCACCACTTATGAAAGTGCAGTCACTGTAGATTCCTCCAAATTTCTGAACAAAACCAGTGAAATTACAAGGGTTCAAGAATCACACAAATGGTGATTTTTACAAGAAAGATGACAGTGAGTAATCTGCTGAACATGACCCTCCTGCCTTCTGGTTCTTGTGTCTACTGTGGAAGAAGACCGCGGCAGGCTAGGGGAGAGCACAGAAGCAGAAGATGCTCGTCAGAGACATGTAAATTAGTACATGACATAGAACACATGCAACAAGATCCACCAAGGCAGTAGCAACCCTAACAAGCCAACAACAGAGAAATGTGACAGCAGTTGGCACATCTCAGAGTGACTGATTATCTAATGGTGACTGCCCCAATTAATAACACAAATATGTGTTGATATCAGGAGTGGGAATTTTGTGGTACTAAACCTTCTCATTAAAGCTATTATTTCCCCCTGGTAACACAAACAGTATTTCATCTCAGACTGCAGGATGCTCTTTGTTTGATTTTGCTTGCCTGGTTTGCCTGCTGCTTTCTAAGGATTTTGTGACGATGCTAGCTAGTTACAGCCAATCAGCAGGAAGTGAGAAACACTGCTGAAACAAAAATTTACCAAGTTTACCAAAATCAGGCATGTATTACTAAGATGATCTTTTTTGCAAGCAATATCAGGCACATTAATTAGACCATGTTCACCAAATCACAAAGTGCAAAACAACACTGAATTTAAAATTCACGGGTAGAGACAGTGAGAGAACATCCTAGTGTCTTCTGCAGAAGAATGCTGCTAATAAATGTATAAATATGGCCAATGCAAGTGGACTATCCATGCATTTAGATTTTCTTAGAGAACATCTCTGATTCACAAACTCCAAATTTTCAGGAAATATCTGAAAAATATTTTAAAGAAAAATAATAAATTCTATCACTTATCCATAGGTAAATTATTTAAATCAGCTAAATTGTAAAAGTCTTATTATACTTATGTATAACTAATGAACTTTAACTAAAGGATTTGCATATAAAAAAGAGAAAAAATTAATATGCTGCTTTATATGCAAAGAGAATGTTGCTTCACATTCAAAGAACATAAGATAAAAAATCTCAGTAATTTGTTCTTTAGGGTATGTAATAAATGATATGTATGTAATATTTTCTGATATGATTTGTGTATTTGACTGTTTATTTTCATTATTGAGGCTTCAATACAACATATAGGTATGGTGTAGGTGCATATAAAATGAACATGTCTACCACTACTGCAAATACTTTTCCTACATACCTACCTAATTTTAACTTCTTTTAAGTCATTTGGGTTACTCATACCCCTAGAATTAGATACAGTTTTATCTTTCACAAGCTTCAGCCACACAAACAATACACATGCACTTCCCACAGGGAGACACAGTAGCTTGATTGAGGTAGAGGTTAATGTAACTTTGCCCTAGGCCAATGAAGAAAATCCTTATTCCTAAGGCAGTATTTTGCAAGAAAAGCCCCCCAAAACTTCGGTTGGCTTCAATAAAAGCAGGAGAGAAATTTGTATTCATATATTTACCTAAATATTGGTGTGTGTGAGTGTGTGTAAATGCACATATGTAAAAATGATACTTTGCCTAACGAAGTACATATACAATTATATATAATTTTAAAGGACTAGTTTCTTTTTTTAAAAAAGTCAGTTAGTTGCATACCTTTGTCATGCACTGGCATTAAACAAGAAGTGGTCCTGTTTTTCTGAAGGTCTTTTGAAACCACCTAACAAATGAAGTATGCCCATTGACTTTATTTCTAAAACTTTGGGTCCAATTAGTAAATAGAGTGTGTTGCTAATATGCTGAGTGTTTGGCTTGAGTGGGCCAATGGCTCCAGGATACAAGCAGAAATTTTACACTGGCACACACTAAATTTTGCTAAATCATATGACTCCAAAAAAACCAAATAAAGCAACATTTTTACTTCCCTGAATTAAACAAGGATACAGGAAGTATACCACAAGCTGTATTAGCACTTCTAGAAATGCGTGAAACCAGGGCAGTTGTACCATGCAAAGCATGCAGAGAGAAGAGGAAAAAAAGTACTGAAGCACCAGAGGCATACAGGCATTTGTTAAAAGAGATTCTCTAAGCATACTAACCTGCTGGTTCTAATGAATTTTCTACTTTGTCGTTAACATCGAAAACACGATCATGAACACCTATAGTTTTCATACAGCTGTCTATAACAAAAATAGAGATAACAGCCAAATATGTTAGTCAAACACCCTTATATTCCCCACTTTCCTTCTTTCCTGTCTTTTTTTCTCACTATTTACTATACATAATTAGGCATATTCATATTTTAAAGTCTGTGGCACTTGTCCAAATGCCAGTATAAGTCTTCCATTTGTACAAAGTTCAAGAAAGAACAAGATAGCAACTGCCAAGTAATTCAAACAAAAGCTTAATGAAGAACTATAAGAAAATACAATGAAAATCATAACACAAACATTGCTGTATGTAGAGAACAGATAAAGATTTAACCATAAAAAAATAAATTTGTTGTTTACTAGAACACACAGTAAAGCAGGTGCTAGAAAGCCGCCCTCAAAATCTTAATCTGAAGAACTTACTTGCTGGTCGCACAAACACCTTAAGCTTTAGGCAGGATCTCCTTCCAGTATCTGGGATCGCAGAAGCTGTAAAATGAAGAAAAAGGAAAAATAAGTGGAAGAGTAATAGAGTGAAAATCCAAAATATCTGTTGTGTTGAAATTAGGCATTCTTTCTGTTTCCTTCATCTGAAGGACTGGACACACTTCAATCCCTGAAGATAAGCACTTCAAATGCACAAAGTAGCTTGATTATCCAAAAGCATATAATAACAGAAGATTTTATTCAAATTAATTTCTTTATTATTTTACATGAAAGAAATGAAAACATGTGACTTTCAATGTTTCATTACCTCCTTTCACCTTTCCACACCTTCTTCTTGCACACTTGTTTAAAATGGTTTTTTCTATAATGCATGTGTCCACACTGAAAAAACACTTCAGCATACAGAATACTCAGAGAAAAGCTAACCTTGAAATTTTAGGCAATGGACTTCAACAACCCAAAAAGGGATGAAAAAACAAAATTACACCAAAGATGACAGCGGTAAAAATGGAACTATCTATATACTTTCAGAAAAGTAGAAATACACACCATTAAATTTAACAGCAAACTCAGTCTCCATATGCATCAGTCTTTATTGAGAAAATATTCATCTCACTTCAGTCAAAACATGATCCCTCATGTTATACAGCTAACAAAACAAAATCAGTTTATTCCTACTTTCTGCTCTCTCTCATAATTTCCCATACAAAGTATTTAATTTTTAGGAATTCTTACTGCATTAGGTAAAAAAAAAATAAGTGGAAATATGTCTAGCCCGAATGCAAAAGGTCACCCACAAAGGTCTAGTGGCAGCACCTACTTATTTCACAGAAAAAAGTGCTATTGTGATAACTTCCTTTCTATAACCATTCTTGTCTAAAAATACAACATAATAGGGAGATATGCCTGCCTCTCACCACCAGGGCACTGTCTGCCAATATTTACACATCAATAAATTTTCTCAATATCTGCAATTCTGGTATTTTACATTGGCCCACAATTCAGCATACACAACTAAGTGACTTGACTTGGGCATGAAGATCTTCACTTGTGAAAGACCATTCACTTTTTTTTTCTTGAAAACGTCTCAAGAGCTATTGCTAAAAATATTACCTGAAGCACTGCAGAGGACTATTTCTTTCATTACATTCAAAATCTATGTATTAGGGCAGAATGAATGGCATTTTGCATTAAATGGCCACTACTGGGAAACATGATTGGCCTGACAAGATGTTAGTTTCCTCCGTTTACCCTTATTTCATTCATGTCCTTGTGTGTGACAAACAACTTATATAGACATATGAACTCTTTGTCTTCATGTTAAGCTTACAACTGAATGGCTCCTCAACTAATTTGAAATAAATTTACTAAGTCTTCGATGATGCGCTTGCAGGATAGGCATCCAATTTTTCCTAGAACTTACCAAGAACTAAAAAATTCAGTACAAACACAAAAAAGGAGCAAAGTAAAGAATCTAATACAGTTCATGTTGTGATTCTGCATCTTGAAGTTCTCAAAAAATTGCTCCCCTCTTTTAGTCAGAAAAAAAAAAAAAAGCATGTAGAAATGATGCTCTCCTCCCACAATGCCAAGCAGTTAAGAGTTAACAACTGCCTTTGACTATAGCATCTTACCAAGTCAGAAAATTTCCCTCCATTGAGTTTGCAGTAACTGGTGTGTTATTTGGGGCACAATATTGCACTCTCTGGCTATCTTCAGGAAATTATGTCATTTCGGTGGCCCTCCCTGAATATATGCAACTGGCTAATTACTTTGTTAAGACTAAACAGGCAGTTGTAGATTTCTCAAAAGATAAGAATCCTATAATCATTACCAAATTACTATCCTAAAGGTGAAAATCACATTTCCAATATAAGACAAAACTGAATGCCTACAGTAGATTCATCACTGACAGATTTTTTATGCCCAGAAATTATTTCAGATCTGCATTATGGCACACATTTATTTAATGGCAAGTTTTTGCTTTGATGCTTACATGCTCTTGTTTATGTCCATAAAATAAGTATGTTTTGCTTATTTAAGCTGCTGTTTATTAGAATACTCTGTTAGTCAGTGACTAACTAGAATTCCTGACTAGTTAGGAGAGCTAGAAGCTAATAATATCCCATCCAGAAATAAAATCTATTCTTTCTGGGAAAACAGAAAATTAATGCTTAGTACACTGAAGTTCATGTGTTCACACAATATTTGCACACACATAGGAGCAAATAACAGCTAGTGATTTGCCATGTTCTTGGGAAGAAAAATATTAAAATCCATTCACTGTTGAAATATTTTCCACTAGTCTTTACACTCTCTTGTAACTGTAGAGTATATAATGAAGAACTGTCTTATTGCAACCATAACAGTTGCACTTAAATCATCATTCCAGAAACTGGCACAGTCTTAACAAGAAATTTGAAATAGTGCTTTTCTTCTTTCCAGAGAAATTATGTATTTTCAATGTTTGCTGTAAACTCAGAAAGATTCCTCTTTAATCAGTTTTATATTTTCAGAAGGAATAATAATGATTACCCAAAAAAATCAAGTATTATTTTTCAGCACTTCCATCTTCTTTGACAACCAAGACCAAGGTGATGAAGGGATACATTGCAACTTCTTTGGCCTTCTGGAGAAATTCAATGCTGTTTGCCAAGATGCATGACTGCAATCAATTTTTTTCTTTCACCCTCCCTCCTCTTCCTTTCTCCCTTTCATCTTAAAGGAAAAAAAAAAAAATACACCAAAGTTTTAAGTTTTTGTTTTAAGACCAGATGTATCACCCATTGGAATGCATCAGGGAAAGAGAAAGAGGACTGCTCCTTGTTAGCTGGCATTTGTTAAAGCTGCTTCTCAGGTTGCTGCAATTGCTACATTCCACTGAAATGAGCTACCATATAAGAAAAGTTGTCCTTTCTAGGTGTTAAAACGAAACATTTCACTCTCCTTCCTGAATGAAATCAGGTTGGACCCTAAGGCTTTGCTACAAGGCTTTTCTATTTGCCCATTTAAAAGGTGATATTAGCTATGAAATACAGGCCAGTTCTGAGAGCAAGAAGCTTCTGATGCTAACAGAGCCTGTCCGAAGTCACACTTTCCATTACAAAAGACAGAATTCCCACGGGAAAAAAAAAAGATTCCTTGCTGCAAAACAAAGAAACCCCTGGAAAAGCTCCCCTATAAGAAGCAAAATATGTTATATCCACTTATTTTTCATTAATGATATTAGACTAGAAAAGATCTGACTGGTTTAGTTTGTGTCAGGAAGAATCACAGTTGGAAACAGAAGAGGAACTCTGAAATGTTGCTATTTCCTACATGTTATTACAATTTCTATTATACTTCCCACTTCCCCTGCCCTACCTCACCTTTGCCAGCAACTTCATGAAAATCTCCTGGGTCCCACTCTTAAAAAAATGTTTTAGACCTCATGGTTACACAAAGACTTGGGTGAGAAGAAAGTGAACACTAAAATCCCTCTGAAATCACAAGATACAGGAAAACATCTCAATGATTATAAAAATAACTGATTTGATATCTTCATTATTTTTTTTAAATAGGAAAATTCCACAATTGAGAAGAAATTTAAGTCATGAGCTCTGTGTTTCTCAGATGAGAATTCCATCTACATTAGTTGAACTAGAAAAAAAAATCTACAATTAACTACTGCACAGAGGACTAGGTCCAAGCTGGATCTGAAAACAGCCTATAATGACAAATTAGATGGGAAAACTTCTCGTATCTGAACTGCTTCTGGCTACCATTTTTATACCCTGTAAGGAAAGGAAAGAGAGTGATAAAAATTACTCTCTCCTCATCTACAGCCAAACCATAAATATTTCCGTATTCGCTAGCTATATTTAAATTTAAAAAATATATATACAATTCCCTCATCTCCCTCCTAAGTAGTTCTTGGCTAGAAAACACATAGTACATTATTAATATATTAGATATAAATAACAGGTTAGGTCCTTCCTCAGCCTGGTAACAATTAGCAGAGTTATTCAATGGCTCCATAAAGCTGCAGATAGAGAACAAAAAAGTAGCATCGACAGAAAACAGTTATGCTGTACAATTTACTATGATAAATCCCCAAAACTCATTAAAGGGGTCATCAAGATATGAACCAATCAGCTACAAAATCAGCTAATTAAAAAGTAAATGTAAAAAATAAATAAATTCAAAAGTAACTTAGTTATCAGGACCTGCTATTGATGTGACAAAAGCAGCAATTATTTCCTTTCCTGAGAGGCAACAGTTTTACTGGCAAATACCTGAGGCTAAGTTTCTAACCTAAAAGCAAGTTATCAGGATGTCCCATTTAAATGGTCTCACCATGCTATTTATTGATATTCACAAGTAATCAGTCATTACCTCTGCTGGCCTTCTCACTCATTCTTGACTTTCTAATTACAGGATTGCCCTTTTCCCTAAAATGCAAGTCCAGATACAGAGAAAAAAAAAGGAATCACAAATGCAGTTCAAATCCTCCTTTAGAACTACAAAGACATTTAACATTCATGGCACGAGCCACTGTGGGCCTTATTAGAAAGCAAAACTGGTTCAGTTGGAAGGAGCACTCCATTTATCTGAGGCACTCCAACAGCACCTTTGTTTAGAATGTGAGGACACTGGTAAAGAACATCCTTTCCCTATGCAGAAACACAACACCCTCAACATGCCTCTGCAGACACTCTGCAGATGGCAATTCTCTCACTATTTGTATTTTAATTTCTATCACTAGTTCACTTGGAGTATTCTCTGAAGGCATTATAAAGCACTGTTTGTGAAACACAGGAGACAAGGCAATGTTCTCATTGCATTTTCGAAAAATGTGATCTATGTTTTCTTCTGTGTGCTAGGAAATGCAGCAACAGGGTCTCCTTGTAGGCAAGAACTGAGAAATCATGCCTCAATCATGCCTGAGAAATCTCACCTCAGTTCATTGCAGATGTACTTCTACTAGCACCCTCTGTTACACCAACTCTGGTCCTGATAAGCGCTTCCCAACCACAACCACTGAACAGAAGTTTTGCTTCAGACTGCCAAGTATTGCTTCAGAAGCCAATAGAGCATAAATTCTGAACTTTCCGGCATAATAAATTGAGATGCCACATGCATACAGCTTGAGTAAATGTTTAACACTTACTGCCCAGTCAAAAGGGTTGTGTATATATAACTTCTGTAAGCACCTGGAGAAATACAACAAGGAGAGAACCTGCAGCAACCTAGTACACAGGACGCTGGATGTTGGAGATCAGAAACCCATGTTCAGGCAGTCCTTGCACTCTCTTAGACCTGTAATTTACAGACAATCTCTTCAGGAGAAAATGCTTAGAGCTGTGATTTGCCTCTAGCCCTTTCAGGCACACTAGCAATCCCATTAGTCAAATCCAACACCCAGGCAACCTTATATAGCCTGCAAAGCATAACTCCACCAACCTGAGGTACTTTAACATCCAATATCCTGGCTCAGCTACAGAGCTTTAGAAAATTTTAAGAAGAGTCATCTGCTTCTTTCTTTGTACAGAAATGAGTATGTGTGAGAGCATTAAAAATGCAGTTTTCCATTATGTTTGCCACAGGCAATATTTCTCAATTTGTGCAAGTCAGAAGAAAAAAAATAGCCTATTAGTTGTTAGAAAAGCCCAGCCTTTCCCCTGTAGGTTTTCATGTGATTTACCATACAACATAAATGTATGCAAATTAGTCAGGTAAATGCAGAATTAGTTATTAATATTCTTCTCACAGTTTAGATTGAAAAAAAGTTAGGAATTTGCATAAATGGTACAACAGAAAAAGTCAGCTAGAATTAAATCAACCAGAAAGCACTCCTCCGTGTGCATACATGAAGACCCATATCTAAGAACAATGCAGGGTTTTTCAAAATTATTTATCAAATAATAAGTTACTTGAAAAGATTTATAGATAATTTTCTCCTATGCATATTAAAACAAACAAAAAATTAAAATACATAAATTCTGGTCCTACAGAAATCACTTTTTTCATGAATACTTGAATTTAACTTAGAAGTCTTTACATGTCTGCTCTTCCATTCCAACCCATCAGCAAAAGATTTGTTCTGGTAGCACATACATGACTCCATTCTGAGAAAATTAAAATATTGAATGATTATGACTAAGTCATTCTTCAGACCTAATAATTAAGCACAATTCCTCAATAAATCTCGACTAAACTTTCTGGTAGCTTTGTTCTAGCCAATAATATCATCTCTGTATTTAGTAATAACCAAGAAGAGAACACAAAAAAATTACTGAGCAACTTAAAGATTCAGAAATCTCAAGCCAACAGGGAGACAATGTAAAACCATTTGACCCAGGGCTGCTAACAACACTCATAAACTTATAAAAAAAAATACTAGAAATGGAAACAAAATAAATAAATACGTGAACAAACAAATATGAAAGGTGACAGCTAATACTGCTCATGGCTTAGGACAAGCAAAAGTAGTGTGGATACTAGAATGTCCAATTGCATGTTTTAAACCCCACACTATTAATAGGACACCTAATACAAATGCATGTTTTGCACTACTCTTGTATGCTCAACTACATCTGTATTTAATTTTTGCACTGATCTCTGCATGTCTATAGGTACATGCCTACACACAAACATAGACTTATACTCTGCATTTAATTCAAAACATAAATGACAAAGTGCACAGCATGGACAAAAAGACTTTATAAAAGGCATGTCCACAACAAACAGTTTGTGAAATCCTACGTTTATTTCCTAATGTCTTAAACATAATTTGGACTGGCATTGCACTGTGTAAACACACTGCATTATTATGGCCTATCTCACAAGTGACTATATTTCTCAGACCTACTAAAAATAACCTAGTAAATGGAAATGAGTTGCCAGACAAATGCTATTTTAGCAAGAGTTCTTGGAAGAAAGCAATAAAGGTTACTGTTTCTGCACTTAATGCTGAATTAATTGTCCCATTGCAACTGCTTGGCCAGGAAGAATATAAGATTTCTTGCATTTCTAATCCATTGCAGCTTATATATCTGCTTGAAGGCTGTAGAGACGGAAAATATGTTTTGCATCAAAGTCATACAAACAAAAAACCCAGCCATGTGTGTTAGGAAACTAAACCATGGACTTCCAATTTTACTAAGCCATTCATTTAGTATTTCCTATTAGGATGGTCTAGCCCTACGTCTCTCTCAGGAAGGTCCTGTTTCTCCTCTAAGGGGGAATTTAATGACAAGCTTTGTCTGTTGCTGGCCTGGTAGTGTACTGGAGTCAGACTTTTTTAATGCAGAACATCAAAGCAACCCAAAATTCTTCAGTGCTGGACACCACCAGAGGTGAACAGCTGTTGAGGGCTCATATGAGGCAACACTCAGAATCCAGTCCAAAGGCTTTTTGCAGTCATACTTTTATCATCTGTGCTTCCAAGTCACTGAGTCCAGTTGAGTTCAGCAAAGCCTCAGAACAGGGCAGCCTGTACCCTTCACACCTTGAAGAGTCTGACAAAACAGATGTTACAGATGCTGGAAAATCCAGCTGTGCCTGCACTGCTCCTCTCAACTGAGCCTTGAATCAGTAAGAAAACAAAGCTCAAAGTTCTTTGCAAAGACTTTTTTTTCTTTTTATAAAAGCAAGAACATTTATGCTTAGAGCAAAGCTGTTAAGTAACTGCAACTAACTTGAGCTTCTCAGAGAATCAGTTTGCTACTGGGGTGTTTTTTCTCATTAAAAAACAAACAAAGCTCTGCTGGAAATAAAACAAAAGCATATCTTACTTTTAACAGACTTTTAGTTGCACGTAAGTTCCTGTGAAATATAAGGATGTAGGAATGAAAAATGGACCATATAGTAGCTTCCATGTGAAATATTTGCAGGTGTTTCTCACATACAAGGTTTCTCTTCCACAAACTCAAACTGTATTGCATGCCTTAAAATAAGTGCTAACATTTCTGCATTAGCCCAATATAAATGACTGATGTCATATTTTCTATTGCAACAAACCAACACTTCTTAACTAGAATGAAATAAAACCCTCAGATCTCATTACTGATTTCAGTGGCATTAACAAAACCAAACACAGTTATTGTACTACATTAAGACTGTATTAGAGCAAATTGCTAATAAAACAAGTTAATACTATCAAATAAAGCACTTAGAGAAAAATATATCCTCCTACTTTCCATAAGCTCTTTTGTACTTTGATTTTCCCCTGGTATCACTAGAAATAAAATGGTTTTCTTCAAGCAGGATATCCAGTTTGCTAATTTCCATCTCTAAGAACCAGACACAAATAAATCCTTTGAAGAGACATTATAGTCTTGTTAGTAAAGTACAGATCTTTGTGATCTTTAAAGCAACATGTTCACCCACATGGAATTTGTGGGTATTGTATCATGTTACTAAACGCATATACTTTAATGGACTTCATATTATCCATTACTAGTTTTTCCACTGCTGACATTAAAATTAAAGAAGAGGGAAGGATTCTATTCTAGTCCATCTTCATGGGTTTGCCACTATCTTCAAAATATTTAGAAAAAAGTTCTATCTTTTCATGCTATACTTGTAAATTCTGTCTGTTTACAAATACAAATAAGTAATTTTACATGCATTTTCTAGGGTTGTGAACACATACCTAGACATGAAATGCTAGTTTTGCTATTCACTTATGCAAGGCAACTAAGTCTGTTTATGTCTTGGGGAGGAGGGAGAAGATGTAAAGATACAAAAAGCTCTTCAAGAATTTTCAGGGGAAATTTAGGGAAAAAAAGCACAAAATGGGAGATTTAGGGGGTTGAAAAAAGGTGAGAATAATGCCATTTTGAATGTTTGAGTGCATGTGCAGGTACAAGAGCTTGCAAACACACTGCTTACAGAGAATAACTTTGCTCAAAAGATTTCAGAAGGTTTATCTCTTGGAAAAGCTCTAATATCACCTTGGTGCCACCCTTACACAGATAAACCCAGAATTGTGCAGGATGGAAATCAGGTATGTATCAGGAAAGCTAAAGTTTGGAAAACACATCATAGTCCATTGTAAGTGAAGGTCTGCTTTTGACACATCAGGATTCTCAGGGCAGAGACCTGTACCTCATTACAGCTACCACAGTCCTAGGCCACAACTGAGCACAGACACAACAGATGCTAGCTCTGTAGTAATAACAGTACACCTTTACAATGTGAATTTCCAGTTTGTTCAGGCCCTGCAGAAGGCATACTGAATCATTCCATCATACAAGCCAGAAATTTATATCCAGTCCTTAGAACAGATATAACCCTTCAATTTGTGACCTCTAGCATTAAAAATTCAGGAACACATTAGGCTGAAGTTTTCTCCTTATTCAAAATTTGTCCAGTGTACGAGGGAATAGCACTTTTATTTAAACTTCTATTTTCTTTCACTTAGCTTGCCTGTCTTCAATGCCACAGGTCTTACTCATGTTTTGAAATCCATATTTTAAAAAACCAACCTATGTGAGAATAACCATACGTTCATCAAGGAGAACTCGTCAGGAATTGGACATGTCCCATCTATGCCAGAAAAGGATTATAGTCTGCTCCAACTGTGACTGTGGGAAAGACTAAGACACCCATGGGAGAGCTAACCTTTCATTATCTTCTGCCACAAATTATTTCCTTCTGAGTCTTCTTTTTATTTTTTAAGAATAATGTATACCACAGGATGTTTAGCCCTATTCCCAGGGATCATTCCCAGATGAACTCAAATTTAGACATATATGTGTACACTTTTCCATAACTGGGATTTAAAAGCCCTAGTGGTTTGGAAACAATTTTAAAAGCAATGAATACTGCATCAGACTTGAAACACATGGGTACCTCTTGAGCTTTTCTCCTCTTGAATGCTCTAACAACTGTTCTCAGAAGTGAAGAGAGAACTCTACCTCACTACTAGATTACAGGCCCTGTTTCACACTAACAATCTGACTAAGCAGATTAGGAAATTCTTATCTCTATTTTCTATCTGCTACTTCCTGATCCAAGCAAACACCACTGCACAGAAAACTTATTTCTCTACTCTTTGCATGTTAACCAATTAAAGAACCAGAATACCTACGCTGTGAGCAGTTTCTAATGGTGTTTCTCATATGTAAGAACATACGTATGGAAAACAATATAGGACAACACAAAACATCTTACTGGAAAAACCTTGCTGACATTTATTAACTTCAAAAGAGATGGACAAAAATTCTGCAGAATTAACTTCTCTCAACCACACAAGTGTCCATCATTGTTCAATTTAAGTGCCTCTAATCTACTGCATGTGTAGATTAGAGTGCAGAGAACTCAAGCCTCATCCTACTAGAGTAGCCCTGCCAGTCCTTATCCCACTTTCTGCAATCATGAATATCCTCTTTCATATTTGTCTCAGCTCCAGGCTAATCTACAGCAACAAACATTTGCACTGGATATAGTTCTGGTAGCTTGGAAGAGTTTCATGACAGTGTGCACAAGGTGCTTCTTTCCTCTCATGTTTAAAAGAGGGTTCCATGCCTTGAGTTTCTTCAAAGAAATCTGGATACACTTCATTTACCTTAATTAGGAAAAGAGTCACTGAAATTCATGGATTTTCTCCCTGAGTTGCTGCGGCAGAACTTTCAGAACTCAGAACCTGACAACCAATCAACCAAAAAAATCCACATTTGAGATCACATCTCTCACTCTGGGGTGTGGGGAAGCATCATAGCTGCAAATGCGTGTGTACCATCTGATCTGGAGTCTTCAGCAGCAAGGGTAGCAGATGCTTTCATACATATCTATGAATTATACAATATGGTATTGTTGGCTTGGAGGCCAAACACACCCCTGAGTATGCCTACACAGATGCTGCAGTACCAGCTAAGGCAGGCCAGGGATGCCTGCTGCTTGCCCATCCCACACTGACAGCTGCCTCCGGCACCAGGCGTCCTGGAGCACAGAGCGGGGTGGAGTCCAGCACACCCCAGCACAGCATCCAGCCAGGACAATCATAAACCTGGGGGACTCAAGGCTTCTTCCAGAGGCTGCAGACCCAGAACCAATGACACAGAACGTTTGTTCTTGTTCTGTGTTCCTAGTTAATTTTTAAGATCTCTATAAACTTCCAGTTCACCTCTTAGGGGTCACTGAATAACTTGTTCTTTAGCCAAGTAAAAGTGCTTGTGTATGCTCCTGCATTTTTCTCTTCTGCCCTTGTGAAATATCCTGCAGAGACAAGAATATTTTTTTCTTGGATCAAAATGGATTTTTTTTTCCTGAAAGCCCATGAGGTGTGTAATCAAAGCTGGCACTGGAGCATCCTAATTATGAAACCCAGCAAGGCACTTTCACACACATTTTGTGGACTTTAGATCTCTTGTTCACAGAATATTCTTGCTGAGAAAGAAGAGGCCATGAGAAAAATTTAATAAACAGAACCCAGACTGTCAGTAAATAATTTTTCACTTCTGCCTTTAATACTATGGTCAAATTAAGAAAAATTAATCCTGTATTTGTAGCACGCTTTTTTGACAAAACATCCTGAACTCCTCAGATGTAGAACTGACTGGCGGAGTAGGGGACAATGATGTCGAAGGGAGGAGGGCTTATATGTGTTTTATTCAGAAAAAACATGCATTTTCATAAAATCATAGAATCCTTTAGGTTGGAAGGGCGCTTTAAAGATAATCTGGCTCCTCTCTCACCACCACCCCTCCATGGGGAGGGATATCTCTTACTAGACCAACCTGCTCAAAACCCCATCCAACGTGGCTTTGATCATCTCCAGCAATGGGGCATCTACCACTTCTCTCTCCAGTAAAATCTCTCCGAGTAAAGAGTTTTCTCCTAACATCTAATCTAAACTCACTCTCTTTACTTTAAAACAGTTCCCTCTTGGGCTATCACTATATGCACATGTAAAAAGTCCCTTTCACCTTTGCTACAGGCCCTCACTAAGTACTGTGAACCTGCTGTAAAGGCTCCCTTGACCCTTCTCCAGGCTGGACAACTCCAGCTCTCTCTCAAGGTGAGCTGCTCCAGCCTCCTTGATCATCTTTGTGGCCTCTGGAATTACTCCAACACATCCTTCTCATGTTGCAGGCCCCAGAGGTGGATAGAGCACTCCACATGGGATCTTACCAGCATGGAGAAGAGGAGAACCACTTTCCTAAACCTGCAGGCCCTGCTTCTTGTGGTGAACCCAGGAAACAATTGGCTTTTTGGGCTGCAAGCATATATTGCTGGGTCATATTGAACTTCTCATTAACCAGCACACCCAAGCCCTTCTACTCAGGGATGCTCTCAAATCCATGCCTGTATTGACGCTTGGAATTTTCCTGACACAGATGCAGGACCATGCACTTGGCCTTGCTGAAATCCATGAAGTTGGCACAGGCTCACTTTAGGCCTGTAGAAGTCCTTCTGGATGGTATCCTTTCCCTCAAGACCATCAACTGCAGGTGTCACCTGCAAACTCGCTGAGGGTGCTCTGATCCCACTCTCTGTGTCACTGACAAAGCTCTTAAACAGCCCCAGTTCCAACAGTGAGCCCCAAGGAATGCTGCTTGCCCCTGGTCTCCACCTGGACATCAGAGCTCCTGAAACAGAGCTAAAGAAAAATAGCAGGTCTGAAGTGCTACCAGTGCTAGCTGGTCTCTGCTAAGCTGAAGTGACCATTTTCAAATCCTTTCAATCTGTGGTGAAAAGATCATTACATGCTAGTCCCAGGAAGTCAGTCCTCCTGCAAGTAAGCTCCTTTGTTATGAATATGGAACAGATGGAACCAAATCTATCTGCTCCATAGGAACAAAAACACTTACAACCTAGCTCTCTCTATTAAAGACTCTACTTAGCTCCTTTATAGCACTGGCTTTCTGTGCACTGCTGTGAGGTTTTAACTTTATAGAAAAAGGCACTTCATAAAAGCAATAGTTCTTAGTTCGAAACCAAAAGCAGCCTAAGAAGAGTAGAAGACGAATGCTGTGTTTAACCCGCACGGCTCCTTGGAGATATGCAAATATTCAATTACTATTTTTTTAAAGCTACAAAAAGGATTTTTTCTGAGGAGGAAAGCCAGCCATATGTTGCAAAGATTGTGCATCAATGACAGTGAAGTACATAGACAGCAACAGACTACTACTTACTCTAATAAAGGTTGAATCTATCTATGTTATTGCAAGAAATAACATGGATTTTTTTTTGTAGATATGTAACTGTGGTTCGAGATGACACTTCCACAAAGAAATCTGTATAATTCTTTGAAAAACTGACCATTTTTAGCAGGAGACAAAACCCCCTGAAATTAGGTCCCTATGAATACAAGATTTAATACATCAATTTATCTCCAAATATTGCATCATGTAGGACCTATTTCCTAAGACTTTAACAGAAACTCTATCAATATAACAATTAACTTTGCAAACTGAAAATATGCACAAACATGCACAGATTTACTTACTGACTCTGCTCATTAAGCAAGCACATGTAGAGAATCTGTTACTTCTCCTACCATCAGAACAATAACAAAAGCTAGCCACACATTCAATATCTTCACATTATCATCCCATACAACAAAAGTCAGAGGCCTCCTTTACTCACAGGTTGATATGTTAATACATTTACCATTTGGCTGCTTTTTCAGAATAATTGAAATAAAGATTTCTGTTGCAGAATGCTTTGATTCTGACTAAATCAAGTCTTCAGGCAAATCTCCCCCCCACCAGCAAAGGCACAGCTTGCCTGAAGTCATAACCTTTGTTGGCAGGAGGGAACTGGCCTTGAAACAGATCATGAAGCAGATGTTTTATGCCAAATCAGAGTCTAGGGATACACAGGCTACTGCAAATAAAACTCTTCTCCTGTCTGTTCAGTCATTTCAATTCCCTGCAGCGTGAAATATGAAGTTGCCAACAAGCAGCCAGTGCACTACACAGCACAGCAGGGAAAGCAAGTGCCACAGATGCACCAAGGACTGGAAAACTCCTTCATTAGTTCTGCTTTTCAGCCCAAGTGTGAACAGTGACACGTGGGCGATCCAAAGAAAGGTGATGGTTCTTGTAAAGAAAAGTTTCAATCAGGTCCAATTATAGAAATTTTGTGCACTTGCTTGGGGGAGAAGGAGTTTCATATGGCTTTGCCACAGCTCATGGTCATTAGCGGCTCACAAAAAACATGGGTTTTTTTAATTATGTTTCTTAAAAATTTTTGCACCTAAGACACGTGAACTGACAAAATATCCCTCTACAGGCTCACCAAAAAAATCCCTTCAGCTTGCTGCCAATTCAGGGTTCTGCTGAACAATTCATGACAGAAGACCTAGAGGAAATCCTGTTGTTAAAGCAGTGGAGTACCTCCACACCAGGAGAGGGTACAAGCCCTGCTACCCCACCTCTGTGGAGGTTTTGCACCTCTTGAGCAAAAGACCAAGAACAGGGCAGTGTTCCAGCTCTCTCTATTACTGGTCCCTCCATAAATATTTCCATCTAATTAAAGTATTACCTGTCTAGAGACCCTTAGTCTTGAAAGACAGATATTTAAAACCCAGTTTTAAGACTTTTTTCTTCTTAAAAGAAACCTTGTGCTTTCAAGTCAGTTTCCAACTACATCAAAACTACAATGACTCTTTCTTGTTTTTCTAAGGTAAGAGAAGCATTTCGTGTTAAAATGAAGGAACAGCTAACAATACAAGACAATCTTAGTCCTTGATTATGGCAGATCAGAAATGGGGCTCAAGTTGACGATAATATTGTATTTGCACTTAAAAAACACAAACAACACAAAAAAATGGTAAAAATACAAACATACAACTCAAATTAACCTACTGAAAAGCTTTCAAGATGTTTACTATCCACTACAGACATCATATTTCAGAAGAACTCTGGGCTCTGCAAAGCACTTTAGAAATCAGACCAACTATTTAGATACCTAAGTGACAGCTAAGTACTTCTAAAATTATGAGTCAAATTGGCAATGCTAAACACTTCAGACATATGGCCTGTAAGGAACACTATTTTACCTACTTTGGACTGGGATCTAGGAAGAATGGAGTAGAGGACACAGAAACTGCATTTACCCTGGGCTTAGGTGGTGGTTTTGTTGGGTTTGGCTTTTTTGTTTGTTTGTTTGTTTTGTCTTGGTTTATTTTGTTGTTGTTCTTTTCTTTTAATTGTGTGTTCAGGTATATTTCAGATCAGTGTCCTAAAGCTTAGACGGAGTCCACTTAAATACAGATGCACCAAAACCAATGTCATTTTCTGAGGCTTAAGTCAAAACAGACCATGAATGTCAAAACGTCTGTATGCACAGCTGTCAGATTTTTTTTTTTCAGAAGTCCAGGAAAAGTGAATAAAAACATTTTTGCTTTTTGCAGACATGTATTTTCTTTTCAAATTTGATGTAAATCTATCAGTCAGAATTTACGCCTAGAAATTCAAAAAGCTGTTTCTTCACGAAAGGGCACAGAAAAAAAGAAATTACCACTTTTTAATCTTTTGTCCCTCCTTTCCTTACAGAAAGGTATAATTTCAGAGTCTGCTTTATTTGGCCTAACATACATTTGATTAAGAGCTATGGCAATTTCATGGTACTTTCTGTTGCTGTTTTATTTTACATATATATCTATATAGATATAGATACAGATATATGCTGTTCACAAGCACTCTGAGGAATGGAATACAACTTTGTGAAAATCCAGCTGTATTCACACAAACACTAAGACTATTAACTACAATTTACATTTCTAAAGTATAATGTTTCTCATTCTCCTAGTCAATACAGTTCCAAAAAAATTCCCTTCCTTTTCTTCCTACAACTTTAATGAGGCAGCAGGTTTTCCAAAAGATTAATTTTGGATTAAGATTATATTTCACTCAAAATATTCTATAATATAAAATGAAAAAGTCCTAGGCAGAAATATCTCTTCTCAGCTAGAGTAACATAATAAGAAATATTCTTCCTAGGCAGTCCTTTAGGAGGGTTTTCCCCAAGCTAACTCTTAACTTACAGCTTTTCAAATGAATCCATAATTTGGTTAGAAGCAATGGTATTGCTATAAGAAGAAGCAGCTGGCATTTCCAAGGAGGGACTGGTTCACAGGTCTGGGACACTCAAATCACTGCAGACACTGACCATGCCAGGTAACTGCAAAGCCACTGGTGAATTCACTTTGTCCTTCAATTAAGAAGGCAGAAATAGCATAGCATGACAGGTAATAGGGAAAACTCCAGGGAAAATGAACATTTTATATTTTGCATCCCAAAGATTTGGATGGCAAACTTTTCTGGAACTTGACATATTTCCTTAAGGAAGCTGATCACATTTTGCAGAGAATGACTCCTTCTGCTATTATCTTCAATGGGACAGATTTCAGCCAGAATGTCTCTCTCTAAGGCACATTGGTTACCACATTTCTTACCAAGAAGGGAAAGGGAACTAAGCACAGAGAGGAAGTAAAGCTAAAGACAGACACAGCTCTACCCCAAGAAGTGTCAGGCTCCTGCTTAAACTAGGGCTAAATTTATCTTTAATCTCATTTTCATTTTGTGAAAATGTGTAGTGATTATGAATATGGCACATCAAGGACAAGAAACAATAGCTGGTCAGATCAGCCCATAGAGGAGAATGATTATAATAATCTTCACTGGCACTTAATATTACAAATATCTTGCTCTTGTTAGAACATCTTAGTTTGTGAAAATTAGCACTTTTATAATTACAACAGCTAAAACTTTACCAAATTTTTTTTTTTTTTGAGAGAGATCTAACCAATATCACCCAGAGAAATTGTGGAGTATTCTTCACCAGAGATATTCAGGAACCAACTGGACTCCAACCTGTGCTCTGGGATGACCCTGGAGAGGAGAGAGGCCAGACCAGATGAATCACTGTGGTACCTTCCAACCTTATCCTTTCTGTGATTTTCTGGTTCTATGAGACTCTTTCATATTATGAATTTATAAATATACAAGTGTATGTATACATACATGTATGTATATCCATAC
The DNA here is from genome assembly GCF_027477595.1 of Haemorhous mexicanus. NCBI lineage: Eukaryota > Metazoa > Chordata > Aves > Passeriformes > Fringillidae > Haemorhous > Haemorhous mexicanus. The sequence goes on from NC_082381.1 coordinate 18,445,554, forward strand.
ACACATACACATACACATACATGCTGAATTCATGGTAAATATAGGAAAAAAGGCTAGTCAGTTGAGAAGAAAACATTGTTACAAATATTTCATCTTTTTAGAAGAACAGTATTCATAAGACAACACTCATCCTTAGGAAAAATATCTAGTAATAGATTTTAGGCTTATATTAAGTCAGGAAAACAACCAAGTGTTCAGAAGTACTGTATTCATCAGCTGCCCCATACTGATTTTGGGGAAAGAGAGGGCGCATTAATGTCATAACATAAGATTTCAAAACCTCCACGGATCAGAATTGTCCCTGCAGAAATCTCTTTATGTTTGAGGTTGAACAGAAGCCTTCCCTATTACATTTGACTATTAGCCACAGGAAGTTTCTCAGGGGAATAACACTACCTCTACCAATTTTATCATGCCCTTTTCTTGTGAAATATTTCACTGAAAATAATTGGAACCTAATGATGCTTCAGAGGAGTCTCTCCATGAAAGAAAGAAATAATAGGAAGAAATGTTCTGTTTGAGACTGTACATTTTTTTCACCAGATCCTTAGACATCCAATGGGAACTGTCAGAGCTACCAACCAATTAATTTTCTAATCTCTTGTAATGAGTTTTTTCCCCTTCAATCCTTGTTTGTCTCCTTTGTAGCAAACAAAAGATTTTTCACTTATGTTTTGATTTTCTCAATTTTACACAATGCTAAAATGTGAAAGTGGAAGCAAAAATGGAGATACCCTGAGAGATTAAAACATAATACGTCTCTTTTTTAATAACTTGGAATATGATAACGTCAAAAAGTAGTATGCTACGAAATTGATTTTGTCTGTCTGAAACACGTGTAAGTCTGAAGGTCATGTTGGTGGTTTGTCCTGCATTGCTGTTAAACCCTACAATATTAATTTTGACCTCTTTCTTATCATCCTAGTAATTTCTTTGTATCCTGTGCTAAGTTCATGGGCTGCTCCTACAGTGTTCCACAACTACTTGCAGAATCTGAAGGGGTCACCTATACTACTTTTTCTTGGAGATCCATATAGGACTTGTGAAGCCATCTTAAGGAAAAAACTCAAAGAAAAAAAAAAGCATGAAGAAAAAATGAATCAAAATGTGCTAAAACCACAGATAGACACACTTCTCATTTCTCTTATTGGAAATCTGGATTTGCAATGAATTAAAAAATGCGGGCCTGGTTTGTTTTTTAACCTCATTCTGCTTTGTTGATTAACCTGTTTCTGATCTTAAAATGAATTACACCGTCTCGTGTCTCCACTGTATAATTTTATTAAGGAGGCGACAAATCACACTGGCAGTGATGGTCCACGTTGAAGTGGAATGCATAGTAAAATACAATTTTCCTCAAACAAATTGCCAAAGCCGTTAATCTTTATCTAAATGCCCATAATAACTGTTTTGTTCCCTGTGACAGTTGGGAGAAAAAAAAATGTCTTCCAAAAATCATTCTGGCAGCCAAGATGCTTGTTAATAAAACCTAGAGAAGCATTTGTGATTAATATAAATTACTAATTCCTCTTTTAATGCCTAAATGTGACAGTGACTAATTTACACAGATTTGCTTAAGCTGCCACTGAGTATTTCAAGTGGGACTGCGAACAAAAAAAATCCTGTTGCGCTGGTGTATGTTTCTAAGCAAAGCTACCACAGGGGCAAGCTCTACAGATGAGGAATCCTATCTCTGGCAATAACTTCCAAACACACTGGTTGATTGTTCTTCATGGGCCTGGGGGAAAGAGCCAGCAGTGAAACCTACCCAACATTCCCCTACTATAAGCTGGAAGTGGCACATTTTGTATGGGCATGGAAGTCTGTTGAAACAAACTGTGAGGGAGCTGTTGGTTTTGCTACCTAGTTGGAAGCACTTTTCAGTGGTGCAATGGGAGACAGCTAGGATCCTCCTAATTTAATTTTGAAACACATCACTGCAACAAAGCATGTCAGCTGGAATGTGGGTACTTTGCAGAACACCTCCAAACAGCTGCCAAGGAGATGCATCCTTCCTCAGAGGCAGCCTTGCTCACATTGTTCAAGTGAGAACCATGTAAGAGAGGTTTCACACCACCACTCATGAAAAATAAATAATAGCCATATTTTAAGGCTTCAGACAACTGGTTCAAAAATAACTATCTTCGTCTTGTAATAAATGTGTTTAAAATGTATTCTTAGACAACCACCAATTTCAAACTCCAGTAGCACTATAATTTACCTCCTTATATTGAACTGCTAATAAAATAATTATTTTATTAGTTATTAACAGGAGCCGCATGAATAACTTCATGCCCATGGAGCAAAACTAATTCATGACTTATCTGTGCATCAGTAGCCAGAAGAAAAGAGGTGTTGTTATTAAGCCCTCTTCAAGAGGACAGGCTGCATTCCTTCACAGTCCTGAAGATCCTCAAGAAAGGCACTACATTTAAGGTAGACAGCAAGTCCTGCTGCAGCTGCTGTTGCAGATCCTGGCTTCAACCCCAACCACAGGGCTCTGTGCTGTAGGATAACAGTGTAGTCTTCAATGCCTCACACCTGAACATCTTATGCAAAATCTCAACATATTAGAAGTAGTCCAGATGCAATTACAGGTATTAAGATAAAGGAAGATGACCCAGTATTACCGACAGCAGATGTGCAAAAAAAAATCTACTTAAAATGAAACCCAACATCATGTCTTCCCAATATGCTCACCTACAGCTCTTAGGACATAATGTGAGTTGAGCCATTCTGGTTTATTTTTGCCTGAATGCATTTTGAACACCACTATGACTGAATTGTCAGGGCTCTTCAAATTGATTAATATATCTCCATTCTGATTATCTTTCAAATAATTAAGATCATTTCACCCCCAGAAGATCAGCAACAGCCATTTTATTCCCCATTACTATAAAAAGGAGCCTGGTTACATTTGTGCATAGAGGTATGATACAAGTTAGATTTTGATACACCTTCAAGGCATTCTTAATTCCCTAAAGTAGTGCTGTATCTAGCTGGCTATACCTCTTGATACTTTAATTATTAAATATGCATGATGTAAGTGGAAGGCCAGGGAGACTTTAGAGACAGTAAAGATCTCATTTGGCCAATAATGCGGACGACATACTGTTTTTCTGAGGGAAAGTGAAAACATTAGAAATGCTGAAATTTTTTTCTGCAATTTTTCAGAATGGAGCATTTCTATTTACTTCTGAATACTCTTTTGAAAAAAAAAAGTCATATTCTACATGATTTATACTGACTTGCCAAGAATCTTGGAGATAGAAGTATTAACTGCATGTTCCATTTTGAGCCCAGAGTCCTGGACACCCCATCTGAAGAGGACACATTACTTGGAAATAAGAAGGTTATTGAGAATTCTGTAATGTTTTCCTTTTTCAGAGACTCCTCTAATATCAGAGGGTTAGATAGATTAGAAACAAATTTTGTTTTTTTTAAAATTCAGGTATTAAAAAAAATATGGAGCTGGATGCTGAATATTAACTTATGAAATAAGATCATCAGCCAATTGCTCAGCATGTGGAAGTATTTTTTCATTGAGGGAGTTTAGTTTTGGTCTAGTGGCTGCAGGCATGCATATATAATCAAGTTTGTATCATGACACATACAGTATCACCCAGGAAAGTGCTGCCTTGGTGATTTTGTCTGAGGAACAGAGAGGCTTAACATGCTGATGACATGGAGGCAATGAAGTACAACACAGTTATTCCAAATGTCATGCTATGCTATTTTCATTTCTGTTGGCATCTGCTTCATGTTACGAAATACATACCTCCAATACAACAGCTCATTAAACAGGTTTCAGTTTGCTCAGAAATCAAATTAGAATACTGTTACAGAGTTACAAGTCCTCATATAATTATTAGTATTACTCTCCACTTCTGTGAATCCTTTCATCCACAGAATCCACGTGCTTCAGTTTATTAATCTCATGACATTCCAGCGAAGTACCACTGCAATGAGTTTCACCCACCAAGTGCAGCAACCTCTGAGGTGTTAAGTTGTGGCTGTTGAACATCAAGACTGATTTAAAGTAAGGAATGATTAATGGTCCATCAGGATTTAAAGAGCTGTGAGCAATTCATTCAATTGTACTTCCAGCAGAACACTAAAATTTAAACACTTACTTTTAAGAAAATTGAAATGGGATTTTTACAAGAATCACAAATGTAAAAAAAGTACAGTCACCAGTAGGAAACATTTAGTCTTAAGGCAGGTGCCTCACATACGGATTCATTAAGTTCCTAATGCTCCCTAAAAGCCTTTTATACACATATTTTTAATATTTGTGATTGGATGATCAGATAACAGTCAATATATGCTTTATTTTTCTACAAAATGAACTGGCCTTTGTCAAGCAGCTTAGATGAGAAAGAAAAGAAGGCAGAGAAAAGAAAACCCAGTCATCCACTTTTCTGTGGTCACTCCTTTACCCTTCCAAATGACCAAAATAATTACTTTCTATTAAAGATAGAAAGTAACATGTCACTGATCTTCACATGTGTGTGAAGACCTTATAAAATATGCTATAGACAATGTTCAGAGATGCAAGGGAGTAAAACCTCCCCTCTTTTATTTTTCTGTTGCTGTCAGGACCTTAATGGCGCTTCAAGTTTTGAAGCATGTGAATCCAAACCCTCTTTTTAAAATTTGCTTTCTGAAAGACATTCATTCCCTTTGAAAAACTCAGGCAATAGAGACCAGTGCTTCCATGGGTTCTCTCTTCATTTTCTTACATGGATCTCTCCCAAGTCCCAAATTATTCAACAGCTTTTAATGTTCCCTTTGAGGATTCTAGGAACACAACCAACGTCAAAATCTATTAGACACTGGTGATTATTTCTGCTTTCTTTTAAGCAGGACCAGTACTTAATCTTTTTCTGATGCTTTCTAACAGAAACTGGTCCTTTAATCTAAACACTAGACTAAGCTTGAATCCCCTTTAAAGGTCACCTTCCTTGTCTGTTTAATGTTATCACAAAAAATATTTTTTAAAGTACACATTTATCAAACCCTTTCAATTGCTTTGATTTCATTCAGAACATCTCAAGTGATTCTAGTAAACCAGCTATCAAAGCAGGATTTGTAGTGGAGTGGCATGTCTGATCCCACTGCTGTCAAAGAAGAATCATTGTTTATGTTGATCGGGTCTAGATTGAAAGGTTAATGGGGAACCTGGCAATAAGCAATGTTTATCTAAAAGAGAAGGGCAATTAACATGCTAAAATGTTTGTGATTCCCTCAGCATCCTTTAGTAATGTTCTTTAGTTAACCTTCATTTTTCAGTTTTTGGTGCAAACCAGGATAACCAAAGAGAGAGTTCCAAAAGTCATCTTTGTATTTTTAAAAATCAATGAGGAAAAGTAATCACCAGGAGACCCTGAATTAACTAACACCTGTTGAAGACAGGCTGCCCTTTTTCACTTCCTGGAAGACAAATCCCATCTTCACTTTCAAAGCAAAAGATATGCTATTTAGGTCAACCATTTTGCAACTAAAACCACTTTTTAATAGAAGTTTAGCCTACGAGTAAATAAACTGACTTCATTTTTCCCACTATAAGCCAAGTATGGTATGACAAGATTTACCATCATCCTGCCCTACTCATTCCTCTAAAGCTCATACAGCTCTCTAAAGCTAAACTTTGTCCCAAGTCAAATCTTTGATTTTGAGTCCCAGTATTTACAGATTTAAGACAAAAAAATACCCAAACTAGGCCTTTTAGAGCATGTAAGTCATTGATATTAGAGGACATAAAACACCCACAGAGAGGTTTTCTGAAAGATTTTTTTCATACAACTATGCAGTGAAAAGATGACTGCTTATTAAGAAACCATATATTCTAAGTGCTGGATGATTAAAAAAAAAAAAAAAAAAAGAAAAAAACCTGTAATTTCTACAGTAATACCAGTTAAATATTGTGCTACCCCAGCACAATATTTAACTGGGATATGACAACAAAACACTGACTGACTTCCTCTAAAAATTTAAGTAATCTAACCAAACTATTAGCCAAATTGCCAATAGTAACCTTTGATTGATTTTTATGTTCTTCAGGATGCACATGAAAAGTCTCATCATTTTCTTTAAATTATCTCCTTTTCCAGCATAAATTTTCTCAGGTAAATCAGGCTCAAAATCTGAAAGTGTACTTACGCCCCCAGAAAGCACCTCCCAGCAGCAGACCTATAGTCAGCAGCATAAACTGCTGTGCTGACAACACCAACTGGCTTTAATAAAGCAAGATCTCCAGGTTTATAGCAGGGTGATTAAAAAAGCAAGAAGTGTAGTTTTTGGGGGGGGGCTCACATTTACATTTTCTGATAAGACAAAATTACACTTCTCAGTCTTCCTGTTCTTGCTCTCACTACATCAAGCTAAACCTCTAGCAAACATGGAGATCCCTAAATCAAATAACCATCTTACAGTGAGTCATGCCTGCTCATGCAAAACTTTGATATCCACTAATATTAAACTGGTGCTCGAGCAAGAGCAATGAGGTCTATGCAGCTGTTTAATATATTTTTTTTTTTTAGCACATGAAAAATACCTGTTATAGCAACTATTACAATCAATTATAGTGAAGATTTCTCAGCAGTTTTCTCCTGTATAGTATCACAGGCTAATCAACCGTGCCTCTGCAAAGTCACCTTTCTTAATTCTCGCATACTGAACCCAGTCCTGAAAGAATAATATCAAAGCTGGCAATCTGGAAGCTTCCAGGATTTTCCTCATATTGTCTGTGTTAATTTCCATGAAAAGTGAACACTTCACTTCCTATGCTAACTGCTGATTTATAGAGGGATATGCACAGTTCTTCTCTGTGAGTTAGGACTTCTAAATTCTGCAAATAATTCTTCATTAAAAATCAAAAATCCATAAAGGACCAACAAGCAATGGTAGTTTTGAGTGGTAGTTTTGAGTCCTGTCCCACCCCCAGCAATTCAGTGGCTAAGACACTTGGAGAGAGAATTTCAGTATGGTTCAACCACAAACATTTCAGGTGGAAAGTAGTGAACAGGCACAGGGCAAGTCAATGACAACAATATTAATTATGCTTACATATTGAGATAAAAAGACAGTAACCCTCCCATAAATCAACCTGATCAAAAAACGTGGAATTGCACAGGATAAAGAAAAATTGATAGAGAATTGTAGCAGAGACTAAAGAAAAATAATAGCACAAACAAACACTCAACTCTTAACCAGTCACAAAACATGGTAGGAGGGGGTAAAGTGAGCAAGTTTAGCTTAACTGTCATCAAGAACTGCTACTGGCTCAATAAGACCTCAGATAGAGACCTTATTAATACAAAAAGCTAACAGCATAATTAATAGACAGAAGTAAGAGATGTAGGTATTAAACCACTTTTTTCTACTACTGTTCTTTCCTTAAAATCCTTAAAATCAGAGAAGCCTCCAGATGTCTGTAGAATGATTGTCCAACTACCTGGCAGCTATTAGAGAAAGATGACAGCAGGATGCAAACTGTTTCACAGTCTTTGGAAAGGGATGAGAACAACTTCCAGAAACAGAGGTGGAACCAGCTGACAGAAGACACAATTTTTGCATTAGAAATAATGTAAATCACATGTTTTCTTATAGAAGGAGCAGCTAAGACTGCCAGTATGTAATATCATTTGAATAAAAACCCTCAGAAATTTCAGGAAAAGAAGGAATTAAGTCAGAGAAACAAGGGTAATGGGGAACAAACCCAAACTCAAAAAATATCAAGGAAACAGGTAACAGCCGGTCTCTTTCAGTTGTGCATATGCTTCTTAATAACATATAACCATCCTATACTCCTTTTTCTCATAGAATATATTCTAGAAGAAAAGGAGTATAGGATGGTTATATGTTATTAAGAAGCATATGCACAACTCAAAGAACAATTTTACAAACTGCTCCTTAATTCAGCCATTAACTATTTAAAAATACTACACATGAACTATTTAAAAATACTATTTTTAACCATCATTAAATTAAAATTGTAACAGGACACTATCCTGATGTGATCACAAGCAATAAAATTTCACCAAAGCTTTCTCAATTGACAATCAGAAGCTTCATGCAAATAAATGGTGGTAACAAAGGCACAGTGATAGTGACACATTAAAGGTGAGAAAAAAACAGCATAAGCATTTTGAAATAAACTAAGACACATGCAAGAGATAAAAATAGAAAGAAACAGCAGCAAAAAAAAAAGGTTATACAAATAAATCACAGGTTTTAAACTTTTCATAAGGATTTTTAAAAGATGAAAGGGGCTTCTTTCTCAAGAAGAATGGAGGAAAAAACCCACAAGTTATGTCTAGATATATAAAAAGTAAAGCCTGCTTACTGTTAGCAAAAATTGTCAGAATCTTGTGGAGAACAGAAAAGAAGCTAGAGAACTGAGAATAAGAGCAAATCTACCTTGTTGTTCTAGGAAAAAGGTAGAGGTGTATATAAATGAAAAGATTCACAGTGATCAAATTACTAAATAAACAATATACATAAAATCTTGGAGGATATTATAAAAATAGCATAGATATTTTACCCATAGGTGAGTATAAATTACTGAATTCTTCTCTGAAATAACTGGACTGATGACTCAGAGAAAAGCATGTACCACACCCTAATGTTAGTAAAACTTTCGATACTACACTGGTGCTTTCAAGAAGAGAACACTTTTAAACTCTAGCTTAAATCAACAAAACAGTTTGGTTTGGAAACCTAGGTCAAGATTCTGCAGAAATCTGTACCAGCCTGCTTCTAGACACATCCTCCTCCTTTTTATTTCAACAGCCCTGGTATATATGTGCCAAATTGTCACTTACACTTTTACTTAACACATTAACAAATTATCTGCAATTAAGTAATATAAGAAATTATATTAACATTTTTGAACGTACAATTACGTAACATTCTACATTTTAGGATTTTTTCCCTTCCTAGCTTTTGAGTTCATCTCACCTTGCACAGAACCAAACCTTAACCTGGATACCAACATTTATTCTCCCTTCCAAAGGACATTAAACTCAATGTCATGACACTATTTTGTTTCTGCTTTTGCTACATTTCATTTGCTTCTGTTTCAGTAGCAATACTATTTTGTTTGTTTTCAGGCTGGCATACACTAACCTGAGATGAGCACCTGATAAGAACTAAGTAAAAATTGAGACTTCAGGTCATGATCTATTATTTGCTTTCCCCAGCCCCACAATGTGCATATCATAACTAAATAAAAGTTAATTTCTCTGTAAATATTTAATAACCTTTTCTTCTTTCAAAAGCAAACTCAATCAGTACTTTTGATTGCATGACTGTAATGTTGAATTCAGTTGCTCAATGTAAATTTGATATCAGATGGGTAAGATTTTTTCCTTGCTTTATCCTAGAATGAACATGCAAAGAATGGAGATCCAAGTTCATCTGAGCAATATGTGAGGGCAATGGCATAACAAAGAATGGTATGATATTTTCCCAATGAACAGTTCAGACAAAAAGACAGTAATTGTTCACAAATTATTTCATTTTCTGAAAATAATGGAAGCAAGCAAAGCAAGCCACATCCTTAAAAGGTAAACTGAATATTTTTGACAGAACACCAGACAGTAATGAAGCTAACCAGCCACTTCATATTTCTGTCTTTTCAGAGGTCTAGACTACACAGCATATTTTGTAACCCTTTAACAGAACATGCCAGACTGATCCTATATAGTCAGGTTTCCCTCTCTCCTGCAGAGAGGGCAAAGGTTTCAGATTTGCTAAGCAATGGACTCCTTGCATGGCAAAGCAATAATTTCTTTAGCATGCAGATGCAGAAAGGTAACAGAAATGGTCTCCAGAGCCTGAACTAGCAGCTGCTTACAATTTTGATGAGGAAACAAGCAAACAACATTTCACTATCTTTCTTCAGCATAGACTACGAGAAAAATATTGCAGGATGGACAACTGTGCCCTGAGAAGGTCTGCATATTATTGTTAACTTATTGTACAGTGCTTCTCTGAAACTTCTGCAATGTCAGTACCCTTGTTAATTCCCTCAGCAAAGCAAAGGATGAAGGAAAATCTACAGAAAAGAAGGAAAAATGCTTTTGTGTCGCTAAAACACAACTAAAAATTTGATTTCAGCTAAGCTTAGCTTAAACTAATATTTTTCATCTCATTTCTATTTTTTTTTTGCTATTTACCTTTCATTAAAAAAAAATCCATATGAATGCAGTTGAATATCATAAAGCTTTTCAAATTTTAAAGCTCTTCAGAACAATTGTTTTGAAGGGAGCCCTCAATTGGGGGGAGGGTATAGATTTTTAATGAAAATTATATGATTTTTAGTGACTTATTGAATTTGAGCACAAATGAGGAAAACCAGGCATAAGCAACCTGGGTGTATTTAAATTACAGTATCTTGCTGGAGAGTTCGATGGATTTTGTATGTTCTGGCAATGATGCCAGAACATCATTAGATGTTCTGGCATCATTGCCAGAGCAGCCCAAGCTGAGATTTCCTTTTAGAAATCTCAAGACAGCCCAAGCTGAGATTTCCTTTTTTTTTTTCCCTTCATTTTCACCATTGGTTTTCTTCTTCATTAAACATTTTTCTTTTTTTCTTTTTAAAAAATTTAGAAAACCAGGGGTTTTTTTCAGGCTTGCAGCTAATGACACCATTCCAGTGCTACATTTTATTGCACCTTGTGATGACAGACTGCATTCATTAGCTTAACTATTCCTGCTTATTTGACTGATCATGCTCTGGAATTGGATTTTAAAAAAACCTAACAAAACAAAACAAAAATCCACCAAAAAACATTTGCACAATTCCAAGGGAGCCTGATATCAGAATTTTGAATTACACAGAACTCTTGCTGAAGTGACACAAATAGGACTGGGCCTACACAACACAGATTTGTTTATCCCTGAACATTATCTACTTAACTTTGATATCTTTATACTATTTTTCATCTCAAACCGCAGTTTCAAATAACATTATTTAAAATATTATTTTTAGTATTATTTTTATTGTTGTGTTTCAGCACAAGAACAAGGCACAGTTTTTCTGATGAAAAGGCACTACTCACTAGAGGTTTTTACTTGATGGAAGAACAAGAAATTAATAGGAAACAATCCACTAAGAATGTTGTTTCCCTGTAGATTATGGAAGGAAAAACAAAAATCTCAATGTTGAAGAAATGAGGCTGAAAACAGGGATCATACATACTCAGTTTCTCTGGTGAAATGAGGTGGAATGACTGTTTCACAGTAAAAAGGCCAGCTACACATATGAAAGCAATATTTATTGGGATCTGTAGTCTATGTAAAGCTCTCAACTCTGTTGTCTAAAACTAAAAACAGGAAAAAAACTAAAAAAGCTGGAGCAGTAAAAACTTGTCAGGAGTGAAAGCTACAGGTACAAAAATGAGTTGATGAAATAAGATCTTTGTTGGGAGCATTAAACACATGAGATAGTTGAAATGATATGACTTGCACAGTGGAGTCAGGGAATCAGTTTGCCTAACCCACTGGGTTTTAACCTCCTGGTGTTTTCACTTCCTTAGACCCACGTGATGTCTCCTGCATCTTGTCTGGGTGCCTGGAGCAGTCCTGATGCAGAGATCTCCTCACAGGCTTGCCTCCTGCTCCCAGAGCACTCCTATTGCCATGCTGACAGAAACAGCTGACCCATGAAAAAGTTGTGGGGGAAAGGAAGGTAGAAGAAAGAAGCCCCTTGGCTAAATACTAGGATTTTTTTGGCCTGAGAAATTACAGTTTTAAATACCACTGGGGTACTGACATCAGCAGCATAATATCACTTAAGATCTACACAGACCTCACTTTCCTTGTGTGATAAATACTACAGAGATAAGAGTATTTCATCAAAGTAAGGTATGTGAGGTATTCCACATACAAAGGATTAATTATTTTTCCTCATATTTGGGGACAATTTATATCCTCCCCTTCTTGCCCCAACTCAGAATGCTGAAATAAATGTAATGGTGCATTTTGCTTTAAAAGTCAGCTGTGGTTCAGTGAAGAGGCTGCCATGCTATTTCATGTGAGAAAAGAAGCTATGATTTAATGTCATTTTCACTAGCTAGATTCTTAGCTAATGCATCTGGGGATAGTTTACACCTGTGTTCACTATAAGGCATTTGTATTTTATACTGTTTGCCCCTCCGTATTTTCACAGAGTATGGGTGAAAAATTGGATTTCTTATACCTGCTGTGTATCAACGGTAAACGTCTCCATACTCACAGATGTAGAAATACTCCCGGCCTGGCCTGAACTCAAATCCCAGTGAGAAGGGCGTGAAGAGCTGGAATTTTTCCGAGAACTTCAATGGTCCATTTGGGGAATGCGGCCGATTACACTCCCACCTCTTGAACCCTTTGGAAGTGTGATCACAGGAGCTGTAGCCATCAAAGTTCACCATGTACAGAACATAGCGTTCGGTCTTATCTTCTGGCACCGAGTCTTCATAGTGAGGGCAGAACACATCCAGGTAGTCATTGATGCAGACATCGATGTGGTAGTCGCCTCGCTGGAATCTGAAATCACAGGAAGAGTTCAAACATCAGCACAGTAATCTCAAGATGACCTTGTTGCAGGGTGACATTCTCATATGAAAGGGCATCACTAATGGCACTTCATTTCACCCCAGCCGTGCACATTCACTCTCAAAAATGGCCCTTACAATTCACCAGAGCTATCAGAACTTATTATGCTTATATATGATCATACAACCTTTAGGATAAAGGTTTTGCTCTATTTTTTTACAAAATAACTCTGTTGCTATTACCCACCCAGTTATAGGCTATATTTCTATGGTTTACTGAAAAATAAACAAAAAAGTGTCGTTCTTGTTTGACTGGGTTTTTTTAATTGAAGAAAGAAAAAAGAAGCAGCAAAAAAGCCAAAACTGCATCAGCCTTCCCAAATCAGTGTCTATATAAACATCTGCATATGCATGCAAATAAATAACCCAAACATATCCTTTTTTCTGTATCACTCAGTAATCACCCCTGAGCTGAAAGTTGATTTGACTGTGAGTACTTATAGTTACTACAAGAATTCAAACACGTTACTCTTTCGTCATAATAAACAACAGTTTGTCAAGAGGCAAAGAGAAGTCTGTATTGTTTTTAAAGAGATTTGAAAAGCAGTGCTTCTCCTTTGCCAAAAGTACACATTGAAGATGTTGCTCTGTTCAGATAAAAGGATTCTGGGATACAAATTATCAGCACTCAGCCTAATGTGACAGATCTGAATGAGTGCCAGCTGAGAAATGCAGTGCGAGGCACCAGCCCAGATGCATTTTATTATTGCTGTTATTATTACTGACGACTCCTTAGAGATGTGGGATTCTTGTTTGTTGGGGGTGGGGAGGATTTCCTCGTTTCTCCCCTGCATGTTTCACTTATGTTACTTTTCAAATGCCTCCTACAGTGTCTGGAAGTACGGGGACAAATTCCCTGCCTTCATGGGAGCTTATACCATGACAGATTTAACGATTCCATAAACCAGGTCTGTGCGTTCATTAAACTCCCTGGGGCAGCTAAAGAAACCAGCCACTGACCTACTCCACTTCAGGCTGACTGGGCTACTAGTAGCTTCTCTCTTTCACAGCTGCAGTTGTCAAGTGTACCACAGAGCAATAAAAAGGCCATGACAGATTTAACTATAATACTTCTTTTTAGCTGAGGGGTATATTTTAAACACCTGATGGGCTTGAAATCTGCCATCTGGATCCTTCTATCTAATTTCAGAGAAAAAGCAATGATTTGCTGGCCCTCCAAGGATAAATTCAGAGCAAACTACACCTTTTCATATCCCTACAATAATTTAACTTCAATAAAATAGCTTTTTAACGGGGAAAAACTGAATACGCATCAAAGCATGATAGATCTGTATAATTTCAGCCAGTGCACAGCATCACAGTTCCACTCTATAACATGGAAAAACCTTTTTGAACCACAGTTCTTCCAGGAGAATTTACATTTATCAAAATTGTTGGTCAAGATACATATTTTTGTACTCCAGTGCTTCCAAAATCTGTCACCTGAACAGATAATGTCTTAACACTTTGCAAAAATGTATTGTCTTCAAACTGCCATCTGTTCTCTGAATCAGTTAAAAATATCCTTTTTTTACAGGTAATGAAAAAGAGTGTAAGATGCAAATAGAAAAGACACATTAAGGCAAGAATATCTCTATTTTTTGAATTACAGTTTTAGCAAGTAAAAATCGATACATACTTATATATGTGTGTTTGTGCGTGGACAGGATTTTTGTTTGTTTGTCTGTTTTACCATGTAGGTGATAAACTATTCCATTTTCTCAAGGTTACCTCTTTTATCAGCCTGTGCCTTCACCATAATGCCCAATTACAGTTCTGTGACACAAACTATATGCTTCCAGAATTATACTTCTGTAATACATTCAAGATCCACTAACCCTCTCTACCATTAGACTTTTACAACATAAATAACCTTATGTGAACTGCTTTTCCACGTTATCTTAAAAGTCAATGGAGAGCAATAGGAACGTCTGTTGTTCTGATGTTCCATTCATCCAATGTCTTTAGTACATTGTAATGAGATGGATCACGCTTCCAGAAGCAGCTAATTCTCTCCTTTAACCAAAAGCAGAGTCTGGAGAGACACTTCTCAGACAGTGTCTGTACTGTAAATAGCTGAATTTGAAGGGAAGAATCCAACTGCACAGCCCATGATAATGAAGATTATAAGAATAAGGAGACATACAACTAAATGTGTGATCACACCTTAATTCCAATTTCGCAATGAAATCAAACTTCCAATCTGCACCAGTGAGATGATGCAGAAAAAGCATCATCTGTCTCCCTTTCGGCAAAGTTTCCCTCTGTATTCCTGCTAAATAAACAAAACCACAATGTAACCATCCCTCTTTGATCACTGGTATTTTAGTAGATTCCATCTTCTTTCTTTTTCTTAAGTGTTGAAAAAGTTGAGTGTCTCCATTCATTCCAACACACCCCAGACTCTGAAGTGCTCCCTGCAAAGCAGGTCTGAGGATGAAGCACACAACCAAGTCCTTTTTATCCCAGTGTCTTTTCCTCCCATTCCCCTGATGTCACAACGATTTCATTAGTCAGTCATCCACCATAGGTAGGTAGTGTTTACATTTACAAGTGGAAAAAGGAAAGGAGATTGTGAATATTTTAGTTGATCTACACTGGGCTTTAACCAATGTTGTTGGCACAGGAGGGAACCTCCTCCAGAGAAAATACATACCAGGGTATTTTATCAAGCAGCTCTGAGTGAAGTCTCTTCACTCCAGGTTATTAACCAACTATGAATAAGAGAGCAGGTATTTATTTCCTGTCTTGCAATACCCTAAAGAAGTCAGTAATCAAAAACTCAGCAGGCATGTAAAGAGACGTAGAACTAATTTTACGTTTCCAAAGAGACTACAACATCTCCAACTTTTCTGGCAGAGTGAACTGAGACCATTCCTGTTTCTCGAGCTACAAGCAGCATGGTGTATTTACCTCCACAAAGAGGAAAGGTAAAGTCTTCTAATCAGAAAATTAAGGGATGGCCATGAGTAACTCACAAAAAAAATTCATCAGCTTAATACTCAAAGCTATTAAAGGAAACACTTCACAAACACACTTCCAAGAATTTAACACCACATTTGAGTATAAACCACTCAAATTTACACACATTTACAGGTTGAAAACCACTTACTTAATAGTATAATGACAGATATTAGAGTGAAACAAAAATTCCATTTCAAATTAAAGCATTGATCAATATTTACCCATCTATATACACCAAGGAGTGAAACATCTAAAGGGAAGATAGAGTCCATTACCAGACATTTGCAGATGTGACAGGAATAGCAGATGTCCTGTCCCTTTTTCCAGTCCCATTCCAAAGTGAAAACTTGCTATTATGTTACTGCTATACTTTCTCTTTTCCCAGTTAGGTCTTCATCCTGTTCTAGCAGGTTCTCACCCAGACTGCCATGCATTTTGGAACAATGTGGTTAACAGGAACTTTAATATAGGAAGAAACCAGCTATATCTAGATTTTGCATAACAGTACATGGTGTTGTGAAAGAAACAAACCAAAAGGCTTTTCCAAAAATCTCACAGAATCTACACACCTTTTTGCAAATAATGTCATTTGTCTTCATGCACTCCAGCTTACACACAGCAAAATACTGCTATTCTTCAAACATAATTAACCTTTGGTTTTTGTCAGGTGGCATTCAAACAGTGTCTTGGGAAGTTGCATACTACAAAGCCAGCTATAAGGCAGCAGCATTATAAAAGCCATTTTGAAGAGAGAGACAGATAGTTAAGTAGTTTCTACACCTAAATATTTCCATAACCAACAAACATAATCTTCCTACACAAAACTTGAACACCGCTTCCAGCAAAGCCTGTCAGAGGAATACTTCTGTGCTAAAGTGCCACTGATGAATTATCCAGGTATTCAGGATGCAGAGAGAAAACTTCATGGTTGTGTTAACCACTGAAAAACAAGACTAACAAAACATTCTGTAAATAATTAGCGCCGCCTGAATTCTGTTTATCCATTAACAAAGGGAAAGTACATGGTCTGTGTGCATGCTTCTCTTCATAATTTTAAGTTCTAAAGCCGAAGTGACTCATCTTGAACTGAATGCCTTTGCTGGTCACTGAGAAAAGTTACAATTTATTTAAACAGATATTTAAAACACAATAACAATTTTGTTTTGTTTCTCTCTTTCTTCCTTTCTTTCTTGGAATGAACACTACAAAAATCCAGTTTAAGAACAGCACAAATAGCACTAATTTTTCATTTAGATAGATAAAAAATTTCAATAGCTCTGCTTGTTACTTCTGCTACAAATCCTATTAGTTATATTCTATTGCCCTTCCTGTAAAATTGACACACCAGATGCTCTACTTCAAGATAAGTGTACTGGAAAATTTGCCTTTTACTGTGTCAACCTTTCTTTATTTGGAATCTGTTCTGTCAAATGTATGAAGCAAGGCTTCACTGCAGACCAGAAAAGACTCCAAATAACTGCTCTGACAATAAATTATGAAATTCTGGTCTTCAGTCAGGTATTGGAAGTTATCAGATGCAAATGATCCCTATTCTGACACCTGGAGCCTGCACAGCCTGCTAACACCAACGTGCAGAGGACACTGCCACTGCCAAATGCCTTGCCCCTGCCACCTTCTTCTCAAATGATAACCTGAAATGTAAAACAACATCAACAAAATTCACCCAACTGATTTATTCTTGGAGTAAATACAACAGCACAGCAAAACATTATTTGTTCTATTTACTAAGGAGAAAAATTTTCTGTGAGCAGCACACACATACCCCTATGAATGCTAGTCACTCAAATCCTCCTTTTTTACTTTCATGGAGGCTAAGCCACTTTTTAATTAAATTTAATGGAGACAGTGAGGTTTCAGAGAGAAGGCCATTCCTACAAATACCATGAAAAAAGCAAGCCAGGGGAGAAGATTCCATTGGTGTCCAAACTAAGGCTGAATCTCCAGTAGGTTAAATGTCATTAGGCAACAAACACGTCTTACAAATGCTCTAGGCACCAGAAAAATTTGAATTGGAAAAATATAGAAACAAATTGAAAAATTTTTGTCAACTGGTCATAAGACTATTTGCTTAAATGTTTCTTAACAGAGAGATGAGTATTGGTAGCTATTTGCACACACAATACCAAAACCCAAACATTTTCTGGAAAATGTTAACATCATTTAAAAGGACAACATTTTAGTTGCTCTCAGGATGTCTTGATTCACTATTCCACGGCACTGAGCTTGCCCATAGCTTTTGTCTGTGTTTAGATGGAAAGTGTAGTGCATTAGGACTATTCCAGGCTCTACTCACATGCTGTGACTAGAACATAACGGCATAACTTATGCCTTGTTATTCTTTACACTCTTCAAACCCCCTCATTTCAACCAGCTTAACAGCTTTAAGTGTGATGGGGGAAATCTTGTGGTTGTTAATTATCTGAGGGGTTGTGGGATTACATGTACCATTTTACTGCATAAGATAATTTTAAAGATGCTATTTCTGTGCTATGGAAAAATAACCTCTTTAATGCTTTTCTGCTCTTTTTACTGGCTTTTGTCACAACATTTCATAAACTCTGTTCCCATAGCTCTGCTGACATCAACAATGATTCTGAGGCACAAACAAGGAAGCAAAGAGCTATTTTAATTTTAGCTCTATTCAAACCAAAAGAAAATTCAACATTTTCCAGATGCTAAGAGAAATGTTTGCTAACAGTAGCAAGCCATTGACATTTTAGATCTCTAGCAGGATATTGCTACCCTGAGCAAGCAAACAAAAAAACCTCTCTAATATAAAGAAGCAGTCCATGACCTTTCAGTCCTCCGGTTACAGTTTCACAAGTTAAAACAAGTTCAAGACACCATGAAAAAACACTATGTAGGACATAAAATCAAGGCTGCTGTTCAATAAAACAGTATTCAAAATTATTCATAGAAAAGACAGCAAGCTAAATACACAATGCAGAAAGAAACTTATTCTCTTGTCATTAAGTCCTCTATTCAATTAGCACTTATTGGAGTAATTAAATACTGGGAAAGGATGCCAGGCTAATTGTTAGATTATGATAATTACGCAGCTTTGCTGTGCTACAGCTGATCAAAATAAGATGTGGTCACATACACTCGGCTAAAGCTTCTCTGCAATCATCAGGCTTCCATGGGAAATTTATTACTATAATAAGGCCACTTATTACTAGTTCATTATCAATCAGGCAGAGAAACTTATTATTTGTACCCTTCCTTCTACTCTTCCACCCACTCTGCCGGAACAAGCCTCCCAAAAGGTTGTGCCCTGGTCTCTGCCTTGGTCTGGCTCCCTTCCATCATAATTACACAGCTGAGAAGAATCAGGCTCCTGCACTTGAAAGAGTTCATCAGACTTCAGATCATTGTTTCATGGCTGCAAGCATCTATCACATTCCTTGAAAGGGGCAGGTGATCTCCCAGCATTTCACTTCACAGGCATCTGTGGGAGATCAGCCTTCCCCTTTTAATCTTGCTATGTTCCTCCCATCTGGGAGATTTTTCATATTACTTGGGTGGGTCCAAAAGCAAAAATCAGAAAGAAAGAAGCTGCATTAAGATGGACTTCATGAGAATAAGCATGTGGCTTGCCCCCCTGCAGAATCTCCTGCCTTTACCCCTTCTTACCAGCCAACAGTACAAGAGAGACATTGTGCCTTCCTGATGTAAGGCTAGGGGCTTTTTTGTTAAAGAACAGGGTTCTCATCAGCTACCTTTGTACCTGGTACTTCATGCTGCGTATT
Source organism: Haemorhous mexicanus (assembly GCF_027477595.1). Taxonomy (NCBI): domain Eukaryota; kingdom Metazoa; phylum Chordata; class Aves; order Passeriformes; family Fringillidae; genus Haemorhous; species Haemorhous mexicanus. The sequence goes on from NC_082381.1 coordinate 18,464,893, forward strand.
TAATAGAGAAAAACAAGTGATTTACTATAGGGACTAGAACATGGGAAAAAAAACCATAAATCCCTTTGACCTATCATTCAGGTTTTTAAAGAAAACTTGTTAAGCACTAACTCAGAAGAGTCACAGAATGTTCAGAATTAAAGAAATACAACAAAAAATTACTAAATTAATAAAAATTATTTTTATTCTGCGCTGATTAAAAAACTAGACCTTTTGAAATGTCAGAAGCACATACTTCTACATCAGCAATTAATCTGGAATTTCCTAGATTAGCCAGGCTTACAACACTGGTAAAATAACTGATCAAGCTTCATTTTCTTGAACTTCATTTTTCACCTACTGTTGAAGTTTACAGATACGCTGCATGTGACCACTTACAAACTTTTACTTCTCTTAATTTCCAGAACCAAGAAACCCCCTCAAAACCAGTATGGTAAAAGTCTTTATGCTTCTGGATTGAAAAAAAAAAAAAAAAAAAAAAAAAAAACAAACAAACAAAAAAAAACCTATTCTTTTTTTCTATTTAATAAGGCCTGATTGTTGAAAACTTCCTAAAGTGCCTTGGCTGAAACATGTTGTTTGCAAAACACAGAAAGCCTACATCCAGAAGTCTTCTATTAGAATCACAGCAAAAAAAAGACTGCAAAACACAGGAGGAAAGGAGTAGGTTTTACTGAGAAAGAGAAATGTCCTATTTAAAATGTTAAAAGTTCTTTGAATTACATATCTTGTGTTAATTCAATTAACCTGAGAGACCTGAAATACCTTTTTTTCTGGTTCTATTGATTAACAAAAATTTCAGTTGCATCATAATGGTTAACAGTGACAATTAGTTTAAAGTAGAGACACATTATTTTATTTATTTTCATGGTTTACAGGCTCTTTAAGAAATAAATTCTACAGAAACATGTTTACTCCACTTATAGTTAATAATTCCCCTTACGCTCATAACTATGGTTGTAGAGTTGGGTCCTGTATTGACTTTTTATAGTTAGCACTGCAGAAAGATATATGTTCAATGATAATGCAAACATTAAAAAATAGAAACTAATTGCTCTTCCATGAGTAGGTATGAGGAAGAGAATTAACAAATCAACATGTATTTCCCACCTATAAATCTGAGTACTCCAGAGATTCTCAAATACAGCAGCAGCAGCAGCCTCACCCACTTCACATCATTCTGCATCTCCTAAGCAAAGAGCTGAACATTCTTCATGCAGTTTATTAAAACTGTTTCCTCAGACTCTGCTTTTGTAAATGTCCATCAAAGCTGGCATACATGACTTTCACCTGGTCTCTATGAATTTCTCTTTTGCTGCAACTTGTGAAGAGCTCATGACATCTGGGGGACAACAACTGTCGGGTTGTTCATGATAAGGGTTATAATGGGGTGCAACACATCACAGCACTGTTCTCAATGAGGTCAAACTCTTGTTTCCCAGCTGTCCCAACTCTGATAGCTTTAAATCCCCTGCGTACAGTCTCTACCTGACTATTTATTTTCCATTGCTGTGGGCATTTAACTTGCAAAGATGGATGAAGAGAGAAGGGAGGCAAAGGTAAAAGAGCTACTGCTCTGTCAAAGGCATCACTCAGATGTACAATACAAACTTCAGTGCTGAAGCTTAGTAACATTGGCTGCAAGGTACCACACCCAACAAGGTATTAAAAGCAGCCCAAGATTTTTGTTTAGAGCCTCTAACCACACTTTATCCAATCCAAAATACCTGGCTTAAAGCCAGTCTCTTTGTTAAATTGATTTATGGACAAGCTCATTACTTGTGCTCACATTAGTACTACTCTGGAGTTCACCACCAACATTTATCCCACTTTATCTGAGGTAGAATGAGGAGATCTGGTAATTACTGCTCACATATTTTTAAATATGGTCATCAATATCCTGCACACATGACTCTACATTTGTCTGATTTAAGCACTAACAACACACAAGATGTCAGCTTCATCTTTTATCCCATGATTTTGCTTGAAAATACAAAACCTATCTCAGCCACCCCTTGCCTATACCAGAAACACTGTGGTTTGCTGATTCATTTGTTTACATACCTTTCTTAAAAAAGCAAACAAGCTTTATCTGAGCTCTGCTGTGCTGACACATACTCTACTATCAGTCACATTTGGGAGAAAATAACATTTTGAGAGTTTCAATTCTTTAAAAAAAAAGAAAGGAAAAACCCCACAGATAGAAATAGCACCAAAATGTCTGAACTGGACTCTAGCAACATGTGTTGACCATGTGTCTAACCCAGAAGACAGAGTCTATCAGCCTTGATGGAATGTGATTCTGTGAGTGCTATTTGCTAACCCTGCCTGAGGCATGTGCTGACATCTGTTAATGGATATGGAGAAAAGTGCCCTATCTCCAGAAAGGTCTTGATTCTCACACTCACAAAATGAAAGAAAAGAACATTTGCCCAACAAGCATGTTGACCTGCACACTGAATAATTGAGATAAACGGCAGTCAGCTTCCACGAGGACTGCAAGTACTGCAAGTCAGCTTCAAAAATTTTCTTTCTCACTAATATATAAAAAGCAGAGTCATGGTTAACTTTTATAAACTGAAATCTCCATCTCCTTCATACTGCTAGAAAAAAAAAAAAACCTGCAGCAATTCCTGCCAGTCAATACATATGGGCAGCATTTGAGAAGCAGCATATATTTTGATAAAAACGCTTGTCTATTGCACATACCCACACTTGCTGTAGTACAGAAATGCTTTGCTCTGACATTAAGTTATAGCTGTTTATTATTAATCTCACAATCTGTAAACAAAATTAATTTTAAAATATTTTGTGAGCAAATTAGAATTTGGTGACTCAGACACCCTAATAACTTGGAACTAGTTAAACAGTAAAATCTACGATTTAATTTCCCAATATGCAAGAGTTTAAAATGAAACTAACCCTTGAGATGTTTCACAGTATTTTTATATTTAATAAACTGTGTATATTTTAAGAAGCTCTGGTCATAACCCCACCCTTCAGCTAAAGTGAATGAATCCAGACATAATATAAAATAGCATGAGCAAAATATAGAGGAGAAAAAAGCCCCTGAAACATCACAGACCTCCACAAATAGACCCAGGAACATATGATATTCTAGTATGAAACCACAGCTTGCTATTAACATGAATAAACTATACAATCAAATACATTAACAAAAGTAATTTGAACTTATTGACATAAAACACAAGTTAGAATAGCTAATGACTACACAAAATTATTAGCAAACAATTTGCTATCCAGAAAGTGGGCTTCAATCAATGAACTTTGTTTTTGCTGTATAATTGTCTTGTATCTATTAAGGAGACCCACAAGGAAAGGATATTCTTTCCTGACATGGAAATGGCATTTTAGAGGAAGTTCTATAGAGAAATATAGTAATTTAACCTTGTTCCTTTTACCCTTCCATATTAGTCTCTCTCTTATGCTGAACAAACTAGCAAAGGAACAACTGGAGTTTCAAATTACAGACTGCAGGATCACCAAGTAGCACAACTATTATTAATGGTAGAACTTTTTTCTTTTCCTTCTTATAATTTCTTTTAAAGACAGCATATGGGCTATTGAATTTTCCATCAGGCTTACTGTTGATACATACTGTCTCTGAATAAAAGGACTTAATTTTTCATCTAGAGATATTTATCTTTGTACATCATATGGACAAGATAGGTCCTGATCTAAATCAGTTTCTCTGTTCACAAATACAATCTGAAAAGCTTTACACCATACAATGCCACCTGATCTTCAAAAACACCCAAGAAATTGCAAAGATTATGATCTGATGTGTAACAATTTTTTTTTAACTGAATAAGACTGACAAACCATGGAATTCAATGCAGACTATATTATTCCTCCCATCCCTTTTCAAATCATGAAGCTCCCATGGTTCCTATTATGGAGTTCTGGGATTCTTATTCCTTCAAGAGTGACAGAAACAGTATTTCAATATGTATAAGTAAAGATTGAATTGATAAAATGTGCAAAACCTGTTCATTTACTTTTTTATATATGTGTAAGTTACTGACATAGGAGAATAAAAATATTCACTAGTCTCAGATCAATTGGACATTTCAGAGAGGTAAAACTGAAGCTATTTTCTTAATTTCCCTGTTGCATTTTTCTTGAAACTGTTTCCAAATTAATCAAATTAATTCTAATCTTCAACCTGTAGTGAAATCGCCTCATTCACAACTGAATTATGATCTTGTCTACCTGAAACATTGTAACTATTTTTCAAATCACAGACAGGATTAGGATAAAAAGCAGAGTATCACAGAAAAATTAAACTAAAGTTTTCTTTTCCTGCACCCCCCTTCTTCATCCTATTTATTACAAAGGCACCAAGAGGCAGGTGTGAAGAAGGGAGTGCACAGGTATAGCAAAACCCACTCCTGTCTACTGGGAAGCCTTTACTTCTTCCTTATGTATTAAAAATTAATTACTGTGCATACAGACAACTTCTTCCTTTCATTCTTACTCTAAAATACTAGTTCAGCATTACAGAAACAAAATATACCCTAAAAGTCAAGAATCAGCTGTTCATAGCTCAGTCTGATAGCTGGGGCATAAACACATAATCTGGTGCCAAATAGGACCAGATAGGATTTAGACCACTTGTGTGGGCAAAATCCCAGTTAGAGCACATCAGTGTGAAAAGCTAGAGAGCAGTCATGCTGGGCCAGAGAGCCTCGCGTCTAGACCAACAAAGCTCTCCCAACAATGGCCAACAGAAGATCTCAAGACTACATTAAATAAGTCCTATGTCCTTAGCATAGTCTCACAATAGTCTTCTTTTGCATAGTCAGAGGTTTGGGGTCTTCATGCTTAACAAAAATGATGGATTTTTTTTCATCAGGTGGTCTGAATATATTGAAGATCAGCAAACTACAGTCAGTGAATACTTGAGTGGTACAGCTTGGCTGCCAAACAGAAAAGTATCTGCTTCTGTGCATTTCTGGGCCTGGGACAATTTCTACCAGACATTCAAATACCATACCATAATTCTCAGAGTAAAGAAAGTAAACTATAATCTGGAATAGTGCACTGTTGAAGAGCAATTGGTAATCATTACTCAAATGATTAACATTTGAGCATTTTCACCTTTGCTACCTGCAACAGTCAGAGGCAAGTTTTTCTCCTGAACCCCTCAAAGATAAGATTCCTTTTTGAAGAGAAATTAACTCCTTAGAGAAAATGCAAATCTTGTTTTCCATTATCCCAAACCATCCAGATCACTATTTTAATAAACAGCTTATGTAAAAGAATATATTAAAATCTCTGTTCAAATGCATCTCAGCAAGTCTCGAGGGAGTCTTCCATATTAAAAAAACTCCTAGATAATGAAGTCATTTTCTACTGTCTGCAATATAGTAAGTAAAGTGCAAAGTAGCTAAGGACTGACTGAAACTGCATTCAGACCTCAAGATTTGTCCTTTCTTCTTGTACATTCTGACTCACAACAAAAGAGCAACTGAAAAATCCTGTACCACATTTCAAAGACATCTTAGACTTTCATAGAGTCCAACTTGTCCTGTGCTTTAAAGGATGCACACTTCATAATCCATATCTTTAGGAAAGGACTTCTCTTTTGTTCAAACTTTCTCTTTAAGAGTGCTCTATTTAAGGTTCCTGAGAGGTTGTTTATGCCCAAAGATGTATTACAAGAACGTTTACTGTGAGGCAAACATAATCCAACTTGTTTTCCACCTGCTTTTTCCACCACATGGCAAGAAACATGTGTAGAGAACCCCAATTCCTCCCCTCAAAAAAATCTTCTAAATTATGTCTTCCATGCTCCCAGGAGCCAAAGGCAATTGAAATCTCTGGAATTCAGCAAACTTGCAAACAACATGCTGCAGATGGCGGTCATTTGCTTTTGTTTCCAAACTTAATAGATTAAGTGGAGGGGAAAAAAAAAATCTTAATTATTTTGTACACTGAAGATGTCAAATAAAAATTAAGATTAAATAAAAATCACAGTTTTAAGTACATTATTAAAAAGTTTCAATTTATTAAGACTCTAACTTAAGTATATAAGGCATCTCTCTGCATTAGCTTTTAAATCAAAGAAACAAAGCAGCCTGAACCTTCAAAATCCTTTAAAATAAGGTTAACTGTTCCTTGAACTACAAAAATAAATAAGCCAACAAAAAAATTACTGCCTTTTGGTAAACTACTATTCTGGTTTTGATAAGTTGTTGAAACAAGTTGTTTAACTGGTTTTTTGCCATGTCATTTGAGTCATTTTGCCTTTGTTTATAAATGAGTTCTGCTAATTATCAAGCATTCTGAGCTTTTTACTGCATTTTCCCCTTATTCACATCTTGGCATTTTTTAACTCTGGCATTTGAATGCCCTTAAATATATGCTAAGAGGTCTTTTGTTAGGTTACAAAATGGTCTGAGTAACAACACATTAAAATTTATTCTTCATTTAAATCATGGCTATGACTGATGTAAAAAATACATCCTGACACAGTAACTACAAAGTTCCTAAAAGGTTACAGACGTGACTATTAAGGCCCTCTATTCTAATAAGCTGCACTGTTCAAGAGAGCAATTAAGCTGATGCTTTAGAATTAAGCACACACAAAGCAAAAGGACTTAGGTAAATGGTTAAATACTTTCCTGAAATGAGGCCTAACTGTACAGAAGGCACTCAACTAAGCAGTGTATCTGCATGGATTATTCATTATTGTGCTGATGTCAGAGGAAAACTACCCCAGCCAAAGAAGAATGTGTGAACACAGCATTTTATGATATGAAACATGATAATGAAGAACTTCATACTGAGAATTATTTATTACCAATATTATTACAGTAATTCCTCTTATGCCTTTCCATTAATTACTCTATCTCCGGGAAACTGAACTACAGATAACTCAGTGGTCAATACTTGACTCCTAATCCACAGAGGGAATGGGTTAAAAAGCTTTTACTTTAATGAGTGGGCACCTTTTATAGCACAAAAAAATTTTTTTTTACTGGGATTAACATTTTAACTATGGTTCTTCAGTCCATTTGAAGGTCATGACATTACCAGCACTATCTCCACACTAAGCAAGATAACAAATGACCTGAGATTTTATCAATACACTATCATTGATCTTTACCACTAATCTGAATATAGGTGGCAGCACATAATTCCTGTGTATTTAAACATTAAAGCTTAATTCACTTCAGCCATGTAATTTTCTTGCTTTTATATGCTGAGATGATGCCCTTGATTAAATACTCAGACAGCAAAGGACTAAAAACACTTCTGGCTCCACTGGTTAGTATCAGCTTGTGCTGTGAAGAAACATAGTCTGTTCAAATGAGTGTGCTGGTGACACATGGGGTATAGAATAATCCTCTCTCGTTAATGCACTACAAATGGGTAAATTTGTGCAAAGGCTAATTGAAACCTGTTCTTCCTTTCAAAATCAATTCTTTTAAACTTCTCAACCTGAAACATAGAGATCATTTTCCAGTGCAGCACAGCAGAGATGAGTTCTTAATATAATGGGGTTGATTGGCTAAACATTGTTTTCTCAATTCTACAGTCTTAAAATTATATTTTTTTTTAATCTGACAAACATTGTTATTTAAATTCTTCAAAATGTATAAAACTCAAGAGTCTTCATTCTGCTAACACTGAAAAAAAAAACAACCACTGTTTCAAAAATTCGATAAAAGTGAAGCAGTAGCAATTTCACTTAGCTACAAAATAGTCACTTAGTAATCTGAGGTCTTCCATCAAAAAGTATAGAAAAAGAATCATCTTGACATGACTAATTACTTTTAAAAATGGATTAAATATGGTGTAAACCTCTGTCTCAATAATGAATCCTTATATTCATTAATAATGGAAAGAATCTGTATTCTGTAATAAAAAAAAAAAAACTTAAACCCTTTTTGTTACTTTATACTATTTTTTTTGTTACAGAAATATGAAGAAATTTACATTATTAGTAATAATTTAGATATCAAATAGACCACTTGGACAGACAAACTCCAACTAAGCAGAACAGCTGACTGTTTAAACAGAAATACAGAAATACAGGTACACATTCACAACACACGCATGGTATACCAAAATAATGTCTACAATTTCATGGCACACACTAGGACAAAAATTTTATTTATTGCCTAGGCTGGTAAGCTTTCTCTTTTGAACAAGAGTTCTTGCCTTCCTGAATCAGAGTAATATAAATAAGCATGCACACAACCTAGCACTTCAACAGAAGAAAAGAGGGTCTTAATAACAACAGGTGGAGCAAAATAGGTATTACTCAAATACTTGTTGATAGGATTCAAGAGTGCTCAAGGCCATCTGATGCTTAGGGCCACAGGAGAAATCAGCAGAGACCTAACCTAGCTAATTGTCTGCCTTGATTGTGATGGTTCTGATTAGAAGAATAATCAGCTCTCAGCAGCCCTTAGGCAAAAATGCCAACTGAGGTCTTTTTTTTTTTTTCCCTCTCTGATGATGGTGCACTGCAGAATGAAAGACAGATCACATCATTAAACCACTCTTCCAAATATTAAAGAGTTTTCTATATGAACAAAACCAATAATTCCTGTTGTAATTAGCTCAAACATTCTCCTTCTGTCGTGTTGAGACTGCATTCATACAGGCTAAAAAAATTCTGACTTCCAGTTTTTCTTGAATATGGAGAACCAGTCACACTTTATGACTGAAATAGAAGAGCCGTATCACTTCAGCAGTCCTGGACCATCAAAAGAATATCTAAGGCTTAATTAAATTATTAAGAGTTGGCTCACATGACACAAAAAATAATTTGAATTCTTTTTTACTGTTGTTTTGAGTGATTCTATCTAAATATGTCCATCCATTATAAAATACCTACTTTCCTTTTTTTAACTGCATCATCTCTATCATTTTTTTCTGTACATGATTTACATTCCCGGTCATCAGGAAAACTTAAAGCCAGATGTATTCAAAACAGATTTTGTACTATATTTTACCTCAATACTGCTCTCTTCTGTATTATGGGACTTTTGGTTTCTGGCTACAATAATTTTACCCTTCCATTAGTCGCTGCTGTAAAAAAAAGTGAATTTTAATGCAAAGTAATATGTATTGACAATTATATTCTCAGGCTAGTAATTTTAAGATGCACATTTTGCCACTATTTTTGCACCTTAGTACATTAGCTGATTTAATAAACTCTAAAACAGTTAAGCATATCACACACAAAGAGCTTAAAAGCAAAGGAACAAAGGAGTTCAAAACAGCTTTTCATAATGATTTAGCTATAACACAGAAGGAAAGCCTTCAGAGCAGCTTTCAACACTTTAGTTATGCAAGAAGATCTAGGCATCCCTCCATAGAGCTGACTGAAAAAGTGGATCAAAAGCATGTCTGCAAAACAATTAGCTACAATGTGATACCGGCCATTTCATAAGGGAAAGCAAAGTCTGAAACAACTGATCTTTCATGTCCTGCCTTTAAGAATGTCCACATTAATAAAATTAAATACCTCATTGACAATAAGTCATAAATGTCTGAATAGCAAAAAAAATTAAAATCAATAGTCACTAAGTACATTTGACACCTGAAGGTAATTACATGTATGGGAATCCTGACAGGAGTGATTTCTCCTCTTCCCATTTTCAGCTATCTGTCTTCCGGAATGTTCACTGAAAGAATGTATCAAACTGTCTATTAAAAGGACAACCAAAATATGCAATAAACACATCCATATTTTAGCCTCTGACCTTTGAAAGCCAGCACATTTTTTACATTCTTCTAATCAGGATAAACAAGAATCATCTAGCTGTGTGTATCTCTGCCCAGACCTGCTCGCATGGCTCATGGGTCTGGTCTGGGGCGGGGGGGGGTATGTGTAGAACCCTTACATTTGCAGCTGTCAAGAGTGCGGCTGGAAATCATTTAACCAAAGAAGGAATGGGTAAATGTGTGAAAGAGCTTACTTCAGGCCTAGTTTATAGATCCTGGATGTGTCAGGAGACCATATGTCTTTGCCAGATAGAAATTTTCTTGAAATGGCAACTGTTCCGAACGCTCAAAATTCTGTGCAAGCACCAAAAGAGAAAAAAGGGTATTTTTTCCAACCCAAACTCCCTCCAGCTGTCTTTCCTCAACATCATAGTTGGGTCTCAAAGTATTCTAGAAACAAAAACTTTTTCAGATGGCTCAGTGTGAGCTGCTCATTTCATTAAGACTTCTAATGAACTGTAAAACCATCATTTTGGTCCAATTAACACTAGCATTCCAGCTCCCATAATATATGACAACCCTGACTTACTGAAGCAGAACCTCTGGTCTTGACTCTTCAGTGTATAGGTTTCACCTCCATAATTTTGTTTTGCTAGCAGGATTTTCAGTCCATTTTTAATGCACATATACATATATGCATCTCCTACACCTTACCTTGAGGTAACAAATATATATTTATATATATTACTCTAAGTACTCTTTGATATGAAATCCAGTAAGACACGCAACAATACTGTAATTAGAACTAATAGGTAATTAAATAAACTTTTGATTGCATTACTTTTTTCACTTATTAACCCTGTTGATTCCTGATAGCAGAAGTCAGGGACATTGCCTGTGCTCCTACAAAACCTGGTCACTGCCAGAATGTGAGCCAGCCTTTCAGAGCCAGACCTTCTTCCTCTGTTTATCACCTCGATCCCAGTCTCCAGAGAGGTACTAGTGGACCTGTTATGCAAAACCGTTTGTAGCCCTCTCCTCAACTCCAAAAATTGGTCTCAGGGCTACAGGCTTTCTCCTGCACCCCCAAAAAGTGTGCAGTGTTAACAGCAACACTTCAGACAGCAGAAGAGCAAGCTGCTCTCAGAACTGCAATATAGCCAGGCAAGGTTTGCCTGAACAAGTAGAGCATGAAGCTGCACTACTTCCACGGTTTGTAGTACTCAATGTCTGCTTCAGCTGAAAGACACATCCCAGACCTTTCAGTACCCATTAAGACTGCAGAAAATTTAAACATCCTCTTGGTACAAATAGTAAAAGTCTCAGTGTAAACAAATGTTCCTATGAGCTTAACCAAACCACTGATGACCCATAAGTGGTCTCATACAAGGGTCAGTGCAGAAGAGTTTCCTTACTCACTGACTTATTACAGCTTCAGGAAACAACTCGGGTTTTTGCACTCTAAATCCCCCTTGTCAGTAAGGCTAAGATTTACGTCACCAATAAATGTTCAGCAGAGGTGATTTGGATTGGGCTGGCTGGGTTACATCCAGTATCTACAAAACTCTCACATTTTTGTTTACAGCCTGCCTGACGGATTTAGCAGATCAACATCAAACATATCCATTGACAGTAGAATAACTGTGCTGAGTTCTTCACTATTTGCAGTGAAGGGCTGTAAGACACAGCGTTCCTAATCTTAGGATTGAGACAATAGTTCCACACTCTTGTCTGTTTTGGTCTAAAGCTCTGACAAATCAAGCCTGTTGTTTTCCATCCAGATGACATTCTCCAGAGCAGGGCTCTTTTGACTTAAATACTGCTCCCACAGCAGGAAAGGCAAGCAACAGAAGACAACTTTTAAGGCTTCACCCCTCTAACTTACCAACTGGAAAAATGAACAGAAGTCTTTCACCACACCTACAGACTTGTCAGCAGGATCTTGAATACCCAGAGGATTGCACCCCTCAGCCACTTAGGTAGTAATCAGAGTTAGACCCATTAGGTGTCACAGTACAATGATGGGATTGCTACCACATGGGCTCTCTGTAGCCCTGTTTTCTCCTTTAAAAAACACTAATTTCTGCACAATGCTGTCATAAAGAAGAAGAAGCTCATCAAGGCATTTTGATTTACTGGAATTAATACATCAAATTAGACCCTACTTTGATTATCCACCTTACTTCTTTGCCTGATATGACTGTCAACAAAAAAAAGCAGGTAGACAACCTCCAGGAGGGAAGACAAAGCACCAAGTGGTAGAGAAAGTCCTGAACAAATACGGTCCAGTGTTAGCCACATAATAAACTTCCTGTGTGCAGTCCTACCTTGGGTTTTCTCTGGTAAAAACAGCAGTATATCACTGCTGTGGGAACACAGCCACAGATGACTGAGCCATTTGAACACTATGAGGACACGTAAATATCCAATTAGGAAGATGAGAGGAGCAGTACAGCCAACTTTCAGATTTATCTGCTATTCCTACAATTTCAACATTCAGTTTTGTTTTCTGCAAAGCAGTTTGAACAGCTGCACAGACAGGAGACTTGCCAAAATCAGGAGTAGTTACTGCCACCTGAACTTCACCCAAATCTCTTCATCCAGTCAGAAGATATAGAGGCTCTCACAAAAGACTATTTCCTTGCTGAAGCAGTCACCACAGGCACCAGGTGGAAAAAGCTAGCTGTATTCTGTAGGATGAATAAATGTGTAAGCATTATTGCTGTGCAGCTAACTTTTGGGTTTGAACAACAGAAGCATTTAACCCTTTTATTTTAATTAACACTTTCTAAAATTTAATTTCCTTTTTATATGCTGAAATAACTGTTTCACCTTCTGCAATTGTTATCTCTAAAACTAGTCAATTAACTGAACATGACTTTATGGATATCTTTAGTCCACCTGAATCTAAGTTTTAATTATGATTTTCATGCAAACAAAAAAAGCTGAAAAATAGAACTCTGTGAAGCAATTTGATTTTCTGCCTCTCTTAATAAAGACCAAACAGACATTTCAGGAGCAAACAAAATACAAGTCAGCTCCTTTCACAAGAGGCAGCAGTCTCCTCATTCAAATGGAGAATGAGTGAGAATACATGAAACAACAAACTAGTGTTTGGAATGCATATTAGTGTGTGAACATAATACATAAAAGGAGAAATGAGAAGATGGAGGCTAAGATTATGTTAACAAAGGACTAGAACTTGCTGTCACAGAGATCAGTTTCAGCTGGGCAAGGGTTCAGAGGTCAAAATGAGTCCAAACTATCCTCCCCCTTCTCTTTCTCCACACTGTCTTTCACACCAGAAGTGACTCACGGGGCTTACCTCTGCCCCAGCTGCCTTCCTGATTCACGGCTAGGGACCCCTCCAGAGGGCAGCAGCCCCCTCTTCCATGTCTCTCTTCCATCCCCTCCATATTCCCGACTGTGGCTTTAGCTCCATGTCTGGGATCCAGCCGGCAGAACGGCACTGCTTGTTGGGCAGGATGAAAGAGAGGGGAATCCTTGCTGCCTCCCTGCACACTGTATCAGGTCTCAAGGACATGCTTGCCAAATGCATGTCACCAGGCATACGCAGCACCTGGCAGCTCTCACTAGAAACCTGGCTGGAAGAGTTTAGCCCCCCTTTAAATTATTTTATTACTATTACTTTATTTTGTTTTTAATAACAGCATAATGTTTTGTTTAGGCACTTTACAGCCCTGCTGCCACACTGTAGAGTCTCAAGTGTGCACAGTGATGAAATGCCTCAGGGAGCTAGTTTGCAGTACATGAGGTAACATCAGCTTTGAAATTTAATCCCCAGTGCATTTCACACATTTGAGAATTAGAAATAAAATCAAACTAAGTTTCAGAGAGTAAGTTTCATCAGGTTGTGAAGGGAAAAAAAAAAAAAAAAAAGAAGGGGCAGAGAAGTCCATGCCAGAGAAGAAATGGATCAGAGGTGGGTGACAACTGTCAGCAAAGGAATATGCTGGAAATTACCCTCAGTGGATACATTTATAACATCAGCTGCCAGAGGTCAGTGAGTGCACCTGTGTACCTTACAAGGCAAGCAAATTCTGACATCCTTTTCTGAGTGATTTCATATCCTGATCTTTTAAGTTGCCATCTTAGTTCCAACTTGTGAAAAAATGTTCCAGGGACCATCTAAGAAACAGAGCTGGACATTTAGAACGTGAAATTACCCCAGAGCATGCATTCCCCAATTCCTAAACATGTGTAATACACCAGCAAAACATTCTAGATTTCTTTTTCTCCATATTTACTAGACTTGTAACAACATACTGTTCCTTCATTCATGCTATAAACTGCATTCAGCAGCACAGGAAAGACAATAGAGCCTGAGGTTTGGCACGACTGGCTTGCCAAGTCAATGTAACAGAATTACATCCAAAAAGCAATTACAGCTAGGTGCGGCCATTTTCTGCCAATCAGTCAAGATAGGGACCTTTTCCTACCCTCATTTAATTTTTGCCAGTTACAAAGCAAAAGGAGTGATTTATAAAGAACTCAAAGTGCATCTGCTTTTTGACTTAGCACTTGCTTTGTACATATTGGTGAGACAAGAAAAAACCTGAAACGGGATCAAAGAAGGTCCCCCTGTCACAGAGAAGTTGTGGACTCCATCCAGTTTTTACCATGCCTTCTACTACTGCAAGCTGACTATTTTTGCTCATAAGAGTATGCAAACTATCCCTAAGTGCAAAATGGATACAGCACAAATAGATTTGGCAACATCACACAGATATGTTATATGAATAATGAGGTTCAGTTGCAGTCTGACACATAGAAAGCATTATCAGCATGACTGATTTTTTGAAAAGTTGACTGACTAAGATATAATTCAGCAAAGGAAAAATACAAAAAAGAACATCTACCCTTGATATAACATTCCTTTGCATTTTTAATACACTATTTGCAGGGGAAAACAGTAATTGAAGTTGAATCATACATTGAATCATATTCCCCTTACAATTAACTCTGATCACATAAAATGAAAAACTATGAGCTTCTTGCCCATGTAATCTTTATCATCAGCTAAGTCGAACTACTTATAAAAAGAGACTGTTGGTACAAAACACTCCAGAAAGAGCAGCCTGAATATCTTCAGTTTTAAAAATTCCAGTTATCTAGATTCTCCACAGCTATTTGGAAACTCGGACAAGTCAGACAAGTCATTACTCAAAATGAAAATGGTAAGCAATTGTATCATTCTGAACAATTCACAGCCTGTGAACAATGGACACCAATTCATTCTCAGTCAAGAATGTAGTCTTTATACATAGGCATGGGTAATATTTTCCTCTGACCAGCCATTCAAGCTGTTCAGTAGAACTGGGTGATCACTGTCATCCCTGAATTTCCTAGGGTAAGAGGCAAGCAAATACTATGGGTAATAGAAAAGTCTACGTAAGGTACCACAGATATTTTACTTCAATATATTCACTTGGGTTCATAAAGCTAGATACTCATTATCACAGTTTTGTCAGCTCTACATTAGCCCCAGAGGCACTTAGCAGACACTGTATCAATCTGTCAGGTCTCAGACACACCAGATAAATTGAAGGCAGGACAAGTGTCTTTTTCCTAGCTTTTAGCCCCTTGGTAGCTCATGGGTTTAAGTACTGCCTAGCCTTTCTACCTCTCCACTCCAGAAGAAAATGGCCCGTGGTGGCTCAGGTGCTTATGAGCCTCCCTGCCCTGCAGCCTGGCACAGATGCCCCACTCCCATCCGTGGCTCATGGTCTGGCACTGGGTAACTGAGTTGACTGCGACACCCCAGCTTCAACACCAGGAGATCTGCTTTCCCCTTCACCTGCTGCACCTCTCATAGCTTCCCAGAAAGGATGGGACACCCCAGGCCCAGATGCTTGTGGCTATGCCTGCATCTGGGCAGTCCCACACTGACCCCTTGCTCATCATACAGCTGAAAAGTGTAGTGACAACACAATCCAGGCCTCCTTCTTAGGCAGCAGACAACAGTAACAATCAATTTGAAGCACACCAGACATTAAACAAGTACAGCAATAAGCTGATTAACTGATTTAATCAAGCTGATTTGTAAAAAAGTCAATTATCTAATACAAGCAATACCTTTAAATAACCATCTAACTTATTTAATGACTCCTGCAATATTGTATAATAGAAAATTAAACTGATTTCTGAATTTCTCAATAAATAGTTAGAGGTTTGAAAAAAGCTTAGAAATTGAGAAGGAACTTTCTTCTTCAGGTGACACAAATTCCAGTGTCCTACATGCTGTAACTTCTTTATCAACTACTTCCTGCAATTATTTCCTTTTCAAAACATTCTTTTTTAGGTTTGCCCTAATATACTTTGGGTATATCAGGTGATCAAACTACAGTAATAGTACTTCATGCTGAAGATCTTAAATGCATGCAGTTATTTGACAAGACAAAGACAGAAGCATTTAAGATTCACATAATAAGCTTTTGGCTGAAGCATCAAGTCTTGCATTGAAGAATCTATCAAATAAACAGAAAAAAACCATCTGTTCCACTGACAAGCTGGTGTTAGTACTGTAAATTCAACTGCAAACTTTGTTCCAAGTATGCCACCCACAATGCTGTATAAGAAACAATTTAATGCAGAAAGTCTGAACCTGTTTCTGTTAATGTCACTGGGAATTTTATCACTACCTTAAACTAGATTTCACAAAACCTCTTGCTTCTTGGCTGCAGATTTAGAAATAAAATATTTTTTTTTAAAAATCAGTACCAGAGTATCTAGGCTATCAGTTGTGATTCTTCTGATGAGTCTCTCATGTGCTTTAAAAGGCTCTCTTCTTTTTTCAGGTTTAGATTAGTCTCTGGTCATCTTGCAGAACAGAAAAACTTCTGTTTACAACAGAAAACTTCTTTTTCTACTATGACAACTTCAAGAACAGGAAAACAGAAAACCAGTAAAACCTAAGAAGTTCATTAAAAACAGCTGGATACTAACACTGAAAAAAACATGGTTTTCTTAAATAAATATAAGGAAGTATTAACATTGAACTGCTTCCCTTAAGGAGTGGTCCCCTATCTGTATGTTTGAGACATAATGTTACTTTTAACTGTATGACCTTTCTCTGAACAATCCCAAAAGCCTCTTCCCAGCCAAAAATTTCAGAAATGGATAGAATACCTCTTAAAACACTATGTGCCAAGGAAATAGATTAAACTAAAGATATGTTTTCTCAAAAAGCATTCAGAAATAAAATCACTAGGGCTTAACACTGCAGACAGAGTAAAAATGTAATATTGATATAAATCAGAACTGTAACCAATGGAATTACTAGATTTAGAGAATATGGCTGAGAAAACTCCTACCAGAATTCATCTACAAGTGATATAGGTGGATAGGTTTCCCCACACAACAGCTGAATATGTGCTTTACATAGTTTATATAAATTCACAAACCTCTCCTCATTCCATTTTTTCCTTTCTTTTGAGGATGAGGGAGGGAAGCAACATGGAGAGAAAAAGGGAGTGAGAGGATCTAATCTGAAAATGCAACAGTTGTGCAGAATTCATGATCTCTTTTAAAGGTATAAAGATGCAGTTATTAACCTATATATTTGGGAATGAAGTGTTTATCTGGCAAACCTCTTCTAAGCACAGCAGTAATTTTCTTATGCAGGGTTCACTTTCAGTAAAGCCTTAAAGCAGGAGGGGATTTAATTGTAAAGGAAAGTCACTCAAAGCAATACATAAAATTTAAAGAGCACTGAAGAACTTCAAGTATGAAAAGCTTTTAAGATACAGTAGAAGCAATTACTTGCTGATACAGCATCAGAAGGAAATTTATTACATGCAATTTCACTGAGAGACAAATATGAGGCACTCTTGCTCTGAAGCAAGTTACTGCAAAGTATTTTGGCCCTGGCTTTGCCAATAAAATGCTGCAGTTTTCCATTCCCTGCCTGGCATGTAATTTTACTTCTTGACTTAGATAATAGCGTGAAACACTTCAGGTGTCCACCACACTCAAAACTGCCCTAAATTTGGAAAGAAAAGTTGTTGCAGGTTGTATCTCCTCAACCAAACTGAAACAAACTTCAGCTGAAATAAATTTGCTTCAACATCACAATTATTACTTTCTCCAACAGAACCTGAACTTAATTAAAATGCTGTATATGGCAGGTAGTTGTACCATACACAAAAAAAATTGTACACCAAAGAGCTTTTTTTGCCAAGCTTTTTTGTTTAAGGGATGCGCAGCATTTCATGGCCACCTGTGTCACCAGAACTCAGGAACAGCATTTGTAAAACTTTTTTTTCCATCTTTCATGTCAGTTCATGGAGCTGTGGGCAAAACAGCACCAAAAAGTTTGTACGTATGACCAAACATAAGCAACTCTTGTTTTCTTCAGTGGCCATTTTATAATACACATTTTTGCTTTTTCCACCAGCTGGTATTTTCACACAACAAGCAGGTGACTACATGTATACTGTTGTAAACAAAGGAATATTGTTGAATCTGCTGATTTTTAAAAATACAGTTCCTTTTTTTGCTTGCATTCCTTTTATTGTTTAGCATGGTCTTAAATTGGCTAAAGAAGTACTCAGAAATGAAGTGGCACTCCTTTCTATCCAGCTTCCTATTTCCTTGAAAATTTCTTCTTTCTTGTCTTTAAAAAGAGAGAATCAAACACAAGAGATTTAAGATTCTCTTACAATAGCTATTTAAAATTGAAAACAAACCTTGGGCAAAGAAAATTCATCGATGTATTCTTTCTGCAAACATGGTTTAACATGTTGGCCAAGCTCAGATTGTTCTCATGTGGCAGTAACTACACAATAACTAGAGAGAATTCAGACTTCTCCAGTTGAGAACCCATGAAGCAGATAATCAAAATACTTATTACAATCTGCCGCTAAGTAAATTCATCATAGGTTCAGAAAAAATTCACTGAACATTTAATAATGTAGAGTTCCCATCAATTTTTATTTCCGTTTTTCTAAGGGGACTTCCACTTAACAAAATTATTTTGTCCAAACACATCAGCCTCACAGCTTGGGGACAGCAAAGAATGTAGAGAAAAACCAGAGCAAGGTCATGGCAAAACAGTCCTCCCAGATTCCAGGGAAGGGAATGCACAGCCATGCTCTTTACACTCCCTACCTCCTACATGGTCTGCAGGACTAAGTCGCACAGACCATATAATTTATCTTGTGACTACAATAACAGTAACAAAATTGTAACTGGGGCCCAGAAAGAGAAGTTGAGAATGAAAGAATGAGCACCCACACATACTGGCATTCACACTAGAGTAGGGAAATCTCATACTCACACAGCTGTTAAAAGGGTGCATAAATTTCTAGTCAGGGCCTTTGAACAAGCCTAAGTATAGCCAAAGTAAAACTCAACATCCCACTTAGATGTGTTAATTCAAATAAGGGAAGCCAAAATGTGTTTGCACTGATAATTCTTTTTAAACATTTCTTAGCAGGGATTATGTATCTTTTTTGTCCATTAGGATATGTTGCACTCACACACAGGCACATAGAGGACATTCTTCTAGGACTTGCTGTGACAACCCCCTGGACAATTGTGAAGCTAACAGAAATTATAATTTGCATGGATGTTGGAAGAGAGTGTTTCAGCAGATGCAGTACAGCACAAATCATAAAAAATTAGAAGGAAAAGGAAATGAATGCTTGTTTTACAGGTACAGATTTTTTTTCCAGACTGCAGAGTAGACAAGCACTTACTAAAGATGGAAAAATTTATGGTGCTTGTTACTTAAATTCTCATTTCATCTCACATGGTTAGCATCTACCTCTCAGCTTTTCATATCTATATTCTGTAAGAAACATGTTTGTTAGGTTGTTGATATGGGATTATTTGCCTTGCCTGGCTTTTAGATGAAAAGGATGTGTTTCACTATTTCTCTTCTGGTCTCTGTAGAATTGCAGAAGTGCTTGCCTTGAAAGAGAAAACTAATATGCATGTCAGGTGCACAGCTAGCATAGATTAGATGGAACAAATATATCTACATAAAATCATCTTGAATGATATTTAAAGGAACATTAAAACACAGATTCTTATTTATTGAATTAGGAGAAGTCTTAAAAATGCCTTTTCCCAAAGCCCGAAAGTTGAAAACCAGTAAATAACAAAAAACAAAAAGGAATTATAACAAAGATTTAAGCAGGTGAGTATTATATGAAAAAAAATTAGAATTTCATTTCAAACAATCTTCCTTAGGCAGAGGAAGACAGTTTTTTAGTGTGTACTTCATGTACTTTCAAGAAAAAGAGGGGAGAAGGTGTTTTTGAGAAAACAAACTAATGGTTGTGTTATAAGGATAACAGAAGAAAATGCAATTCTATAGTCTCTCACTTGTAAGTAAATTACTTTGTAAGATTTAAGCTCATGCTAGAAGCGATTCTTTCACAGACATTCCAGAATCATAATCATGCCAATCAACAATATTTAGAGGAGTGGGCTCACATTCCAAAGGTGTTTTTGAAATACTCCAGTACTCAACTACCACACTCCTATGTTTCAAGGAGTTCCCTGGGGTCCTACAATAAAAGCCCTCCTCCACCTCCTCCTTCCTTTTGCACACACAGGTATTTTGTTTTCTGGAAGCAGCTTTGAATCAGCAGCTCTGACAGACCTAAGAATTGAACTAACATGTTAAAAGCCAAGATTAACCCTTTGTACCCCAGCAAAACTGAACAGAGATATGGTGTGCTTTAGTGATTTAGAGAAAATGGACCTAAAGGATATCATTGAAATAAAGTTCAACACTAGTATGTCCTGCATTACAGGACATTGGCTCTAGACAGCTAGTGGACAAAACCTTCCTTTTATATAATGTTTTTATCCTCACAACACAACATCTGCTAATCTCCAGCTGACAATGGAAGGAAGGGAATAGAAGCAAGGATGGTTTTCTGCTCTCTCTTTTTCCTTTTTCTTTCTTCTGCCCTATCCTGGAAAGCCTGCTCCTTTTGCAGTTTCCCCATCTTAGACAGTTGTGGGAGAATCTCCTAGTGAGGGAAATAAGAACCTGCACAACAGAATGGCATTCTGTTCAAAGAACCTCTTGAACCAATACGGTAAGGCAACTTGAAGCAGAAGAGTTTTTCCAGTCAAGAAATCCCTTCTGTCCTTGTTTCCATTTACCTTTCCAGCCTCCTTAAGACCCTGTCAGGCTGGACAGAAAGACTCAAATTTTATTTTTGATAAATTCTCTTTGGAAATAGCAAATAGAAGAGAGAAACACCAGTGAGTTGTCACACATTTGTACTTGGTACTAGTTAGGCACAAAACTTCCACCTTAGTTGGTCCAAACAACAGCAATGCACTCTCCAAAGACTGGTACTGAAAAATGAGGAATATGCTACTCCACTGCCATGTTCATGAATGTTCTCTCTACTGTACTGAATGTACACTGTAGTGTAAAATGTGTGTGGCTTCGCTGCGCCCCTACTTAGAATTACAGACATCTTCCTCTTTTGCTCAGTCTCACCAGACAAAATGGCACTTGAGCCATCCTCAGAGTTGTTGCTAAGGTTGATGAGATGACCTTAATGCTTTTAACTTTTAATGACAAAAGACACTAATCTTTCAATACTTTCAATGCAAGTATTTGTTTTCTTTGATGAAGTGAGGAGACTATTGTTGTGACCATTCTTTCTTTGTGCAATACATCTGAGGGTATAAATGTTGGTGCTCAGTGGACAGTCTAAGGGTTTTCTCATTTCATAAAGAGCATGAGTCAGGTACAAAGGAACAAGGTGCAACCAAGTAATCTGGAATGGGAACACTGCAGACCACAACTGTCAGCTTGACGTTTCTCCTGTGTAATTTCCCCATCCTTCCTAATATGTCTTCCAGCAAAAAAGAGAATGCACAAAGAGACAAAGAAAGCCACAACCCTTCTCTGCCAGTGAACACTATTATATATTTCCATACAATAAGCAATTTTGTCAGTGCAATTCAGCCTCTAAAAAAAGTTTGACTAACCAAAATACAGTAGAAACAAATTTCAAGGAGGAAAAGAAGTATATATTATACCTTCCCGGCAAAAGATGTCATAGGTAGTTCTTCCCTTATATAGTGATTCCAAATGCTATTTCAATGTAAGAACCTTCTCTAGTGATGAAATATGAAGAGATGATGATTTCCTCAAATTAGGAGGACATTAACAATTAAGTGTTAATGTGAACATTGTTACATTAAGGCAATTATAACTGTATTCCATGAAGAGCAATAGGAAATAATTACTCTTATTCTCAAGTGATGGATCTAAGAGAATGTGATTCCCAATCTTTAATTCATTAGATGGGCAGTTCTCATTTCCAAGTGTAAGAAACCAGCCTTTCTTTATTGGAAAGGTATCTCCTATCTTTCATTACTGAAGTGTGCATGCACCTTCACATCTGATAATATCAAGCAGCAAACTGGAAACATTTTCAGGAGATATCTATCTCCAGCTGCAATATCCTTCTAATCAATACTGTTCACCTCCTCCAGGTTCCTTTAAATGCAAAGTTCACGCAGAATCAAGGAGCAGTCATGCTCATATAGCACAAGAGATTTCCCATGTGTATGCAAATACTCCCCAACTGATGGTTCTCTCACCCAGTCTGAGAAAAAACTTAAGTGAGAAGATGTTAGCACATAGCACAGTTACCACCTAAAATCTGCTTTACAAAGAAGTTGGCCCATATTAACTTGCATGCTAATGTTTGGCTGTCAAAATCTTTTCAATACAAGTCTTTCAAGAAACAAAGAATATCACAATTCTTTCCATGGGATAATGAAGCTTTGATAAATCACTGGGGGAAGAAAAATGCAGGAAATCTTACAATCCTATTTCTGACTTCAAACAGCAAAACCAGCCTAAGTCCATTGTTGGTGCCAAGCAAAACAATGAAGGAAAAAAAAAGAAATTGGGCATAATTACATCATCAATGCCTCTAACTACCAAACAGACACTGAAACCTTTCCATTCTCATAAGCCTTTATTCTTTGCTGACTTTTATATACTATCACTCCACAGTCTCCATATTAAACACAGAGGCACTGGTTGGCTGTAATAATTAGGAAAGCTTGCCAAAAAGATGCTAGCAGAAGGAATGTGTCAGGTGACACACCAGTGCCTCGAAGGACCCTGGGACCTGTCAACCTCTGTAACTATATCCTCCTGGCCTGTCACAGTAGAGTTAATTAGAAACATCTGTAGTATAGAGATCAAGCAGAGGCAGGGGAGGCAGCTTATTTGCACAAGAAAGGTACAACTTGTGGGAGGTAAAGAACGTGGAATCACAAACAGATACAGATCAGTTACATGAAACTGATCGGTTATCTGAGATATATGCACTTCTGAAATGAAACTACCCAAGTAATGCAAATGCAAGACTGATGAAAAGCCTTAACTGCAACACTGGCAAACTGACTTACTGAAATCTTTACACTGAAGTTTCTCGACCGACATGCAAAGCACAATTTATCTATTCAGCCATTACATGTCTGCCCCACTTGTTCCTCTGAAAAATTAACTATTTTATCTTCACCTTATATTTTTGCTAAGGACCTTATGAAAAGCTAAAATTAGGCAATTTGCCTAATTAGAGTTTGTGCTGCACTTTTTGGCAAGCTAGCTCCTTTAACTATGATTCCCTCCTTCTCCCAAAAGAAGATGTAGTTTGGAAAAATTCTCTTAAAGGTGAAACTACATTTTTTTGGTTTTCCCATTCCCCAGATCTTTCAGTCTATGACAATATACCACAACTTGGGTCTGTATGAATAAATATTATACAGCAAACAGATTTCAATAAATTCAAGTGGTAAAATAAATTTATGGGTGGAAGAGAACTTGACAGAGTTGTGCACGTGCACAAATACATCTCAGAAAACTCTGCATTCCTACTACTCCATCCTCCTACTTTCCCATTAGAAATAAAGAGCTTTTAATAAATTAGTAAAGAATTGCTGCAGATGTTGAGGCTGATCTATCCTCTTTTCAACTACAAAGGATTTTTTTTTATGCCTGTGCACATCAAAACTTGTCAGAGAAAACAAACAAAGTGGAAAACAAAAAAAACCCATCAATTTTGTTTAATCTGTAGGACACAATTAAAGAAAAAGTGGGTGGGGAATCCTCAATATATACATAAGGATTTCCATAAGCAAACCACATGATCGAAATATAAATCTGTAAACAACATCTGGCAGGCATTTCCTGAAGCAACTGTGCTCACCTTACTTTAAATTCAATACTTTGCTGAGCCTTGGGCCCCCAGCAGGTTGTCCCCAAGCAAACAGTTGCAGTTGTTTATGCTGTTGTAGCCCCAGAATGCCCCACCCTCACAAACTGCCTGCTACAGTGCAAGTGGAGGCACATGGAAACACTTCCCATGAACCAAAGCTCCACACTTCGGGCATCGGGCAGATGCTGGAGCTGCCTAGTGAAGTCAGAAAAGGGTCTGCAGTGCATGGAGTGCATGGACACCTTCCATCACCCCCACTGCTGCACCAGGGCTGGCAGAAAGGTGTGACAGCCAGCACTGCATAGCAACACCTCAAATCCTCAAAGCTGTGTTTGTTGAAGGTGATTTGTTAGAAATACTGATTTCCCTGAGAAATTTTGTGAAAAGATGATAGCTCCCAAAGTTCCAGGGAAATGCTTTCTTGTTGATTGTAATCTTCCTCACTCCTTTGTGTTCAGCAGTCCCACTTCAGAGTCTTCTGTTTCAAAGCTAAGTTCCAGATCTTCTGAAGTCCATTTGCACTTACTATTTCAACTGCTCTTTTTTTGCCTTTCAATCCCAATTTCTTGTGTTCAACTACTTAGAAATTCAGAAGGTTTGTATTACTACATTCCCAAGTATGTACTAGTAATGGTACTTAAAAAACTAATTCTCTGATTTTGACATGTATATGCCAAAAAAATAGGAGCTATTTTTCTTGTTTGTTTTATTTTTAGTAAAAGAAAGGCCCTCTGCATTTAAGTGTATATATAAATACAGAGCTGCATGAAATAACAGCTGAAAGTAGCTCTGTAGGAGCTTGGTAAAGCTGGGGGACTAATAACTCAGGACTGCAAAGGTTTACCTGCTTTGGTTACTGATAAGTCCAAGTGCGAATGCTATTCAGTTCTGAAGCACAGTCTGCAGCAACACAAAAGTGCAGAGGGTTGAACAGAATGCAAAGATTTTCACTTCTAGTGAAAATCTAGAAGTTTCATCTAGAACTAGATGAAATTTCATCTTCATCTAAAAAAATGGCACCAGCAGTTTACTATGGGTAAAATTTCACTAGTTTATTCAAATTTGGGAGTCTATGGTCCTAAAATCCCTGGCAGGAAGTAAAAAAGGATCTTAGTATTTGGACATTTATTGTATATTCTATTACAGGCAAGGTACATTGTGAAGGAATCCAATAGCATGTGCTGAAATATCATAAAGCTCTCTTTTTCCAGAACATTTTTTCTGATCTGAAAGGGCTGTATCATATAACACTCCAGCCAGACAGACTTAAACCAGCAATGATGTCAGTGTGTTACTCAACAGGGTATCTGAACAAGACACTTGTTGATACATAGGCTACTGTAAGCAAATATATGGAAAAGCAGCAACAGATTTTTAAGGGCTTTGCTGTTTTGTGGGGTTTTTTTGTGTTTGCAGTTTTTTGGGAGGAAGGTTAGGGTGGTTTCTTTTGTCAAAAAACACGGTCCCTATGGAAGGAAAAGATCTTTTCTCTCACACCTCCTTAGAATGTTGCATGCTTCAACTTCTTTCAAAACCTGTCTCTGTGGAACTATTATAAAAAGGCAAACCTAGTGTTTATGTGTCTCTTCTTTAACAATAATTAGAAAATAGGCATATATAACTTTTTCAAAACATGCAATAGAGGATGCATTCCTGACCAAAAGAGGAACCAAAATTTTGTCATGTATTCAATTACACACATTTCTAATGCCAAAAAAAAAAAATTATCTCAATGTAGCCATGGTGCCTAAACATTTCTAAATCCATTATTTACATGTCAAGTTAGGGCTGTGTCCACACAGTGTAGGCTGAGATCCCCATGGCTTCCTAACTCAGTTTAACAAGCCATCAATTAAAAGCGGATATTTAGAGGAAGCAAAAGTGATTGGTTGCAGAGGGATTTCTGGACATTTTAACTGATACCCACTGAAAATACATGAGAAGGACTTCAAACGCAGAAAAAATTGACTGCTAAAAGCCTGACAGATATATAATGCCATGATAGAAATACTACACATTATGTCATATCTAATAACCCACTTGTACCACATGACACAGCTGGTTTTCTTACACTGCAGCACCAAATACAGCCCCCTCTCTCTTTCCTTCTTCCTCACTTCAAATTAACAAAGAACAAAATTAAACCAGCAGTTTTGTGGACACAACCTCTATGCAGAACACAAGTTTTACCCTAAACTGGAGTTACAAAGATGAAGTAAGTAATATTCTTGAGAGGGAACAAAATTTTTTAGTTGCTTTTCTGAAGTGACTAAGAATGGGCCTGATTCCCAGAGCTTTATCCAGAATAGTTAGCAGCAACAAACACTGTGTGCAGGTCAGCCTTTGAGATTAGTTAAAGAGGTGTATGGAAAAAAGCTTTTTAAATTAATTAATAAATAGTGAAAATAATAATAATATTAATGATCTTAATAATAATAATAACAACAATAATAACAATAATAATAATAATAATGACTATATAATGGATGAAAGCAGAACTATCAAGTAGTTTAAAATTTCTGAGGATCCCACAACAAATACATTTTGTGGAAAGAGTAATGGAAGTCAGATGGTAAAAAAATATATAGCACAAAAATTGCAAACTTTTAGACAGCTTGTAGAACAGTGGTAATGCTAGAGGGAAATGATAAACACACTAACAAGGGTTCATCAGTCTTAATAAATAGGACAGGGTCACACGGGTTTACTTCTGGAACCCATAAAGGTCCCTAAGTATCTAATTATATCTGAAAAAAAGCCTGAGGTTTTATTCCCTCCTATTCCTCAGTAGATTAGCTCATTCTTCATCAGATACTATTTTAAACTGAAATATATTCCTTTAAAGAAGCTATGGTTTGCTTCTTATTGACATGATAGAATACTATGTACCATATGTTCTTCCAAGGGAGTATTGCTAAGCAATATTAAACACTACATCCTAATGGAAGGAACACAAAACGTGTTTCTTAGAAGTACACAACAAAATCATTCATGGCATTGGGCCATATGGTAGCTCCAGATTTTGAAGAAAATGTCAGATTAAGACCAAGAGCTTTCACTCCTTTATTTCTTCTTTACTGCCAACTACAAATACATCTTTTCTATCATGTTTCCAGGGAAAGGATGGGTTATATTGTCACCTTTACAGAGAGGCAATTATGCTTCTCGCTAGGCAGATACTTAGTTCATTGGGTCTAAAATAAAATTGATAAGTGCTTCTTGTTCATGCTTTTGTAAACAGTGATTTTATAACATTGCTCAGGTTGGCAACTTCAGAAATCATAAGAAACAAAAGGTTGCTTTGTGATAACAAAACCAATATATAATGCATCTGTAACTGCGGGGTATGTATGTAAGGAAATGCAATGTAGTGGGCAATAAAAATAGCACTTTGTTCTGTGGTGCTAATTAGAATCGGATTTGCCTATTTAAAAGCCATAATTGAGTAGAACTTATGCTACCAAGATTCCCAGGCTTGTTTTACTTTTTGGGAACTAATGTACTGAAAAATAAAGGAGTGAGTGGGAATAAGAGGTCTGAAACATAAACACACCCCTGCCCTCTGTTATTTTGCCAAGAAGAGAATTGTGTTCAAGTGAAATGCTTCTTTGCTGCAGATGCTACTGCAGAACTTGCTAGGTACCTCTGAAGCCAAACAGGACATTACCATGGAGCTTTAGAAAGTAGGACATGACACAGTAATTGATTTTGAGAGCGTCTCTCCCTCCTCCCCTCCTTTCCCCAGTTCCTTTTTTTCTCTTCCAAACCCACTGCTATGTTTTTCAAACAAAACCCTGTTTCATTGAAGCATATTTAAGCACATAATGCGATTGCCACCTAAGACATAGCATTTGCAAGAAAATTTTCATTCATGGAAAACTTACAAAAAAAAAAAAAAACAAACCAAAAAACCCCCCAACTAGTTAGACAAGATGTCTTTTCATAAGTAATAATGTAAATGTGAACAGTTTCCAAACTCTGCACTGGTTACATACAACAGAATGTCACATGTGTCCCATGGAACACAAAAATCATTACAAAACCCACAGGAAAAGGTCATATCTCCTCCTCCCTTCATCTCCAGATGATGAAGCCTCATCTAAATGTTGCATCCACTATGTCCCTATTATGTTATCTCTGCTATATATTCAATGCCTCTCAGATATTACTTAAAAGCCCTTGGGCTATTGTCTAAATTGAAATGTTCATTGTCCTTCGTATTTCAGTACTATTAAAAATATAACATATAATCACAAAGGGACTCGTTTTCTCCAAGTAAAACTATTCTTACACTTGTGCAGGCACCCCCAAGCATTACTCTCCGACATTCTCATCTGATAGGACAGTTTATGTAGAGTTCCATATGGTCATATCCCACATAATCCTACATTCCTCAAAAAAGACAAATCTATATTGCTGCATTTCTGAGTAGTGTGTTCACTTTCTAGAAGAAGTATCTTACAAACATCACAATACTGGACACCTCTGATTAAGTGTTTAGGTATGGTGCACAACAAAAAAAGATTTAACAAACTAAATACAAAATCTCACATTACATTTATCAAATTATAATGATAAAAATCACATTTATTAAAACTACAACCTTCCTATTATAAAGCCACTTCAGCACACAGACCAATGTGTGTTCCAAAGAGTATCAGGAACACCTGCACTATCTGGCCTGTTACCCCATTCATGTGTAAACTGACAGAGACAGAAATCCAGAGCTGCTGAAACACTGACCATGCCTAACACCTGCTGTTGCTACTCCCCTGTCCAGCCAACTTCCCGCCACGCATGCAGTGACATCTCGAGTGGTGTCCCCATTTGCCTGCCTCCCCCCAGTCACCCCAATGCTGGCTCAACTAATAAGCAACTTGTCAGCTTGCTTGTGCATAGCTTAGCGTGGAGGGGCAACAACAGGAATCCCTCTGGGCCTTGTCATAACAACATTTCTGCAGTGGAGCCTATGGTAGCAGAAAATGAAGCTGGTATTTACACACAGCATAAGAAGGGGGCCCTCCCATATCAGGCTTAAGATGACAAAATGTCAACCTCAATCATCTGACAGGTTTTGGTCTCTATCTGTAACCTCCTTCTTTTTGGCTGCTCTATTTTATATACACATATGACACTATATAGAAAAATAAATTGAAAAGAGCACTGAGAAAGGGTGTATTTCATGCACTGGTGCCAATGTTTCATATCTCATGAACCTCGGGAAAACAATTCATTGAACTAATTAGTTTAGAGTATTTAAGTAGCTTGTTTCCCATCCTTAATCGTCTTTATGTAATACTGTGAACAAAGCCATATTATCTTCTGGTTTTATTTCCTATATAGTTTAACAAATATGATCTTTTTTTTTTCCTTGAAGATTACACCATTTAGACCCAAAACTACCCTACCCTCTCTTACTTTCTTTTCTTTTTGGACAGAACAACATAAATAGCACCTATTGTTTTTATAAACCTTCAAGATTATGCTATATATATGTTTGGGGTTTTCTTAATCTTATCTAGTTTAATTTCTCATTTTTAGCTATTCCTCAGAAAACAGCTCTACCTTCCTGTGAAAATCAGATGACTTCTCCCTCATAGGTCCAAGTAACCATAGTGTCTATAGCTTACAATCTTTGTACATCTTATTTTTAAAAGTACTGGATAATAATTAGTTAAAAATGAACCAAGCAAACTTTTAAATCTGAAACAGGTCCAGTGTTTACTTTCATCAAGAGTGATTGGTTTGAATCAGAAGAAAACATACAACTAAATAAATAACCCCCATTCATGAGCCTGGCAGCATGTCTGTGTCATTTAAAGTGTCTTTGCTGATGTCCAGAATTGTGGACATCAGTGTCTGAAGCCAAATTAGTACACAGTAGTGTGGTCCACCACTTTCCCTCTTTCCCACTGGGCCTCAAAGCCCTTTGGGAGCAAGTCCTTTGGAATGTTTGACCCAGTAGGAAAATATTATGAAACCTGCTGGAGGACAGGACATCACTGTCCCCAACTGGTGAATCTTCCTTTTGGTATTATCAGCAAAAACCAGCCAGTTGCACACTGACCTGCATCTGAACCAAGCCAGTGACGCTAACTTCAACCAATATTGAAGCTGGGTTAAATAAATCTATACTGAAAGCTCAGATTTTCTTAGACAGCTAGTTATATTTTCATGGATGTTCAAGTCAAAGTGTATGCTAAAGTGTATTAATGAACAACTGGGGACAGCAGCTTTTTAAATTACTTCTACCAGGGACCTGGGAGGATTGGCTTTTATGTCCAACATTTACAGACAGGATTGGACTTTCTGCAACAAACAGTCATAGCCACTGTCTTTTTAAAATATGAAAAGGGGGGCTGGGTGCATGCCTTTTATCCAGTAGTTTAAAGGCATGTTCTACCACTAACAAACACAATACTGGAATAATTTCTTAGGTATTATTTCTCGTTTTATACAAAGGCACTTAAAATGCACGAGCCATTCTGGAAAAAAGAAACCGAAACTTCAGCCACAAGGTGAGAGAGAAAATATGTTCTTCCCTACTTTTAAAGCTTTTATCTCTAAGCAATTTGTCAGATACTTCCATGTTTAGCTGGTTTACTTGCTTTAGAACTATCTGCTGTCCTCCCACGGTATCCACAATAAAGCTGATTCATGATATCCTTGGTTGTCAGATTCCCGGCAACTCTTAATCAGAACAGAGAGGTGACATTGGTACAGCTTCACGAACACATGAACACCACTGAGAACTCAGC
Source organism: Haemorhous mexicanus (assembly GCF_027477595.1). Taxonomy (NCBI): domain Eukaryota; kingdom Metazoa; phylum Chordata; class Aves; order Passeriformes; family Fringillidae; genus Haemorhous; species Haemorhous mexicanus. The sequence continues at coordinate 18,495,590 of NC_082381.1, forward strand.
TCCACTGAGGTAAAGGAACTTCTCCCTCAAGGTCAATGCCTGCGATTCCGCTGGGAGCTGGCAGCTTAACTGAAGACACCCGAAATCTCCCGGCTTATCGGGGATTTAGTAGGGACCACAGACCTTGCATTATTTCTGAATGCCTGAAATGTTACAAGAACAAACCTTCTAAATGAATGAAAAGCATGAAAAATATGAATGCTGCATTAACTTCCATTAACCTTCAATTTTGATCCTAAATTGCCGAATTAAAAGTTTATGGGTTGAAGTTTTGCTTAAAAATTTTCTGTTTAATTTAATGTGCAATTCCAGAACTGTCTAATGTTAAATATATGCAGACTCTTCCAATCAATACAGACTATGGCTGGGAGTAATGAAAGATGAAAAACTGTGAAGTTGCATTAAGCACAGAAATCTTTAACCCTTTACTTATAGGAAGATTTTGCTTCTTAGTATCTATCCTCATTTTATGGTCTAGTTTTGTACTAATTTAATGTGGAATAAAAAGGGTTGATAGACATCCAATTATTCCCACTTCCTTTACCTCATTTAAAGCAAAAAGCATTTATTTTTTTTAGTTTACATCTAATACTTAGCAATATATGAAGCAGGTCTGTTGTTATTCATAATGACTCACATTCATATCCATTATGCATCCCAACATCCTCTAGAAAGTTTTAAGTGTTGGCTCACACGGACAGGAAAAAAAAAAGCAAACCAGTCTTTGTGACTCATGGAAGCTGATGAAACAGGCAAAATTTTGATGTTTGCAATACTACAGAAGAGAATTAACTGCATCACCTAAGACTGGTAAAAAACAACTTGACAAAAATTTTTTCTGGTCAGCTGGAAAATACAACCAGTAGCAAAAAGGTCAGTAGGGTCATTTTTATAGATGAGTCTTTAGATTGTTTTTTCTGATTTTTCTGCACCTATTAACGAGATTCACAAAAGACTGAGGCATCATATTAAATGTATTCAAGTGGGAAATATTCTTATACAGCATTTCATGCTTTATTTCTCGTCTTCATCCCATCACATTGCTGATGAACTAAGAGTAAATAGCTACATGATTTACTTGGCTAGAAAAATATCTATGCCTAAGTAGAAGAGTTCTTCCCCCTAGAAGAGACCTCCTATTAAATGCCCATGTGGCAGAAGTCTACCAAACACTGTTCCTACTAAATGCAGCCTCTCAACCTGTTTACTTTGTGATCAATCAAAAATACCATTTAATTAACATATGGCTCACTTCATGTTTTTGTGGAGTTTTTGTTCCGTTTTTTAAATAACTATCCAAAGTCTGGCTCAATTCTTTGTGTGTGTGATATCCAATACCTTTCCTTGAAGTTGGAGGGGTTTTCACTCTTAAAATTTTTTTTTGCTTTGGATTTTTTTTTAATTTGTTTGATTTCATTCTTTTGTTTGTCTGGTTGCTTGATTTTGGGGTTTTTTAATAGTTTTTATCAGATGGCATCTTGCTCTGACTGCACCTACTCTTACAGTTTAAATCATAGTGAATGCACTGCACGTGGAACTCTCCCAGGCCAGCAACAGCCACTCCTAACACTTCCTCACTTGACTGATAGTGGTCTGCTTTAAGAGTTATTCCAGTAAAACTGTAATTACTAAAAGACCTACAAATACAGACTAAGACAAATACAGGTTAAGCAGATAAATTGTATTCCAAAGTGAGTTGTTAGTATAAGAGATGTATCCACCCACAGCTATTGTATCTACTCTGGTCCAATAGAAAATACAAGATAAATTCAATGATGTAGAGCACAATTTACTCTGGAAGGATTTCACCCTGGATTACACTTGGAAAGAAAGCATAAGTTTTTTCCCTAAGAAATCCTTTACACAGCTCTGCATTACAGATGATGTGTTATAGCTTCCTTCCTTAAGGATTTCTCACTTTCTTTTCACACTTATGCACATACACATCTCTGCCTGAAAGGGCAAATACTACATGTTCTGCCTGCCCTTCAGTGGGGGAGATCTTCATCCTGGCACTGCAGGACTCTTGCACTCTGCACATTGTCAGCAGGCGAATCTACTGCTGCCAATTTCAGCTCTGAATGGTTTCCCACACAACTCAAGTTCTCTCCACACATCAGTAAATCCCTGGTCACTAGTGGCACAAGCAAGTAAATGGAGCTCTTCAGGTGCATTATAAAAAAAAAACCAAAACCAAACAAAACAGAGATTAAAAAACATAATTGAGAAATAATTGAGAAAGACAAGGAATTGTTACTTGTCCTCTCCTGATACAGCTTTATCACAAAGCTACACCACTGGGGTTTGCACTCTGTGTTTGTGGGGATCAGATTGTTAATTACTAATCAGGCTGGTTCACAAGTATTAGTCAAAGGTGCTTGTTGAACACCAGTAAAAATCTCACACTCATAATTATCTTCAGCTCATTATAGTTTTACCTGCAAGAAAAAATAGATGCCATGTACCTTCCCCAAAGGATTATGGAAGCAAAAAGTGCTGCAAGATGCATTAAAAAAACTTACATAATTTGAACACACAAAATTCCCATCTCCTGCTGTTCATTACCTATCTGTACATCTTCATTTCAGCTTTGCACTTTGTATCCAAAAAAAATCTGGTTTTTATAGCAAATACACAAAAAGTTTTGTTTGTCAAAGCTGTATTTTGATGTTTAAAAACATTATGAAATCCACCAGCAACATATCATCTTCACTTCTCCATAAAGTCCCTCTATTGAAAACCATTACCATAGAGAGAAGACCAGAACTTATTCAGATATGAACAATTCCTCTTCTAAACTGAGAGCCCAAAAGATAACAATTTAAATTGAAGTTGCTGCTGTGAATTGTGTTTCTGGTTGAGCTGATGCTCTGAGTGTTTTCAAACTATTCCAAACTAGTGACAGTTGGTATTTTTTCTACCTTGGTGAAAACTGTTAAGTCAGAGTATCAGTGGTGGCTAGTGCAGGACTTACTGCATGAACCTGACTACTTTTACCAGCTCATGTAGTAATTACTGTAGCTAAAAAGAGATTGCAGGTCTCGGGCATAAAAGGACCACAATCTAAAAGTACTGAGACATAAAGAAAGTTTATCTAAAACAAACCCACTAAGCATTTATGTGTCAAACACCTTATGTTTCTTTGTATGATTATGACTAAGAGTAGGTTTAAAAAATATTTTAAACCTGGAAGAATGGAAAAGAACAATAAACAGGCATTTTCTTTACTTGAAATGCTTGACAGTATGACTTTAATGAGTCTAGTGCAGTAAAAATATGCCATAATTCCTTATTGTGGCAATGAGCAAGCCACAAGAATAACTGTATTTCTACTAGCCTTTACCTATGGCTTCAGCCAATGACAGCAATGTTCAAAAATAGTAATTCTACCTGAATAACCAATGAAATATAACAGAATAACCCAATATATATATCCAGTTTTAGTGTTTGATAGTAATAAACCCTCTCATTTTATTGTTTTAAAAAAAGTAAAACCTATTTTGTGACCCAAATTAGATTATTGAGACCTGTTTTATGATAGCAGGCACCCTGTGAGTTGCTACTTAGAGTATAAATATTCGATCAGAAAAATTCTAGAGTAGTAATTCTGCACATTTATTTGGCATTATATTGACTCTATCAATTATAGACTTTGCTTTCATATTTTCCCCTTCTTGAGAATATTTTAAAAAGCAAAAAAAAAGTATCAGGATATGAACATGGTTTCCCAGTTACTGTAGATCTTTTTGATTTAATGAAGTATTCTAATCTTTCACCTTCTTTATATCACAACATTAATTGGAAGGATTCAGTTTGACTCCAATATTCTGTCCTGTGATACTTCATATGATTGAATCTGAACCATACCTCCTGCACATGATAGACAGCTGAAAAATCATTTCATCTTTTGAAAATACCAAACGAGCACATTAGAATAAGTTAGAACATTTACAAGGCAATTTAATTTTCAAGTTACTTCTTCAATTATCTGGACCATCTCACTCCAATGACACTCTAATGATACAGAAAAATCTTTTGCCTGGTACGTCAGTCAGCTCTAAGAGAAGTATAAAAAAATACTATTTTGTCTTTTTGTATCTGTTTCAAAGTCTTTCAGAGAAAGCCTGAGCAGCACACATGCTGAGCAGGTATTTCTTCCAGAAGCCAGCCCTGTATGTAGAAAGGGAGAGCTGATCCTTCTACCACAGCCATCCTCAGCAGTAAGAAACAATAGGGTGGATGGAAATTTAGCCATAGAAGCACGTATGTGTTTTTACCGTCAATACACAGGTGCTTGTGACAGCAGAAAAACAGTTGTGAAATAAATTTTGAAACCTTATTGCATTTGATCGATGACAGAAAATAATTCAGCTCTTCACTGGTCCTGCTTGTGCTTGCAAAAGAAAGGTTGGGAGAGCAGATGCACTTATGTGGAACACAATACCAAAGATGTGCTTTTCTTTCTAACTGCATCTGCAAAACTTCTAAAACTTCAGAAGGAGGCAATAAGAAAGACAAAAAAATGGTAAAGAAGCAGCCATCACATCATATCCAAAACAGGAGGTGAAAAGAGGCAGCTGGCTGGCTTACACTTATGAATCTGTAGTCTTTCTAGAATCTAACTATTCCAACAGCTATGCAAAAGAAAAAAATAGCTCAACCCTTCATGAGAGGTACAGTGTTCTCCATGTGGTAAATTAATAAATTACCTAACTGCTAGTTAATTACATCCTTCCCCACTCATCAACGCAAGTATCCCTGCACTATCACAAGCATCATCTTATCATGTGAAAAAGGAAGATTACATGATCACTATAATCATTATTTTCCAACAACAGTGACAAAAAAAAGCCAGGTAAGTACTCTTATTTGAAGGAATCAACGTGCAGAGAATCATAATTCATCTTTATGTAGCATTGCAATTTCTCTTCAACTACTTAAGTGCTGTTATAATTGCAGGTCCAAACCACGAACCTTTTGGCTTTGCTTAATGATGCTCTCCTGTGCTGTTCTCCCAAGACAAAGCACTGATCTGAGAGCAGAGTTGGGAACAAAATTAAGTTAATAAAAATGAGAGCAAGACCAAGGTGGGTTCTAAGGCCTCACCCTGAAATGGGAAAAACTGGTTAACCTTAAGTAACTCTTTATTGGGCTCCTAGAAATTAAGACAAGCCCAGTGACAGGAACAAACCGTGGACAGAACCAGAGAACAAGGCACAGACATTTTGATCAGTATTTGCTCTCTCACTTGTGGCTTTTGTTTATTTAGCACAAACAGAATACTTCTGGGTTTTTAAAAAGATGGTTTACAGTAAAGCACTCTTTGGAGTAAGGTACCTAAGGCCAATTAAACCTCTCTTCCTCCTCCATTCCTCTCATTGAAGATCAACTTTATCTACAGAATTCTTATCTTAAGTGAATAACTGATAACAAAAATTAAAGGGCTCAGCAGCACCATGTGTTAAGTAATTGGACCCCAGCTCCCACACCTCTTTGTCTCTTCACTAAATCTCCTCTGTCTCTTAGCTAAACCAACCTACTCAGAATATCAATCACAGCCGAGGCTGGAAATCACTGTTGGACAAAAGAAGTAATAGTAATAAAATTTTAAAAACCCAAACAAAAAAACAACAACAAAAAAACCCCAATGAAACAAAAAACCCTATGCCACCTGCTACAAAACCCACACTGTATATGCAAGGACATAATTTTCTCTTATTTCACTGTTTCACTCCTACATAGGTTTATCAAAATCTTCTGATACAGAGTAGTTTCCCCAAAAAGCCCAAATTTTGTGCCAACTCACAGGTAAGTAAATAAAGGCAAAAAAAGCATCTCTCTGCCAAGATAGCCACCATTATAAAAGGAGTTGTTTATCCAGAAAGAACAATACATTTATATTTATCTGTACGAGGATATCAAATCATGCCACTTAACAGAATAACCACAGAACTATAGTTATATCATGAGAAATGACTGTAAAAAGAGTTTCAAAACAGCATTAATATTTTGGGATTTGTTTTTTTGGTATGTCTTATACTGCTTCCAGGACAAGCTGAACAGGGAAATTAAATTAATCTGGTTTGTTCTATTATTTTTAATCTGCAGATTTTAAAATTAAGATTTTAAGAATGTTTATCAGTGAACCAAAACTCTGTAGACATTCTCACAGCTGAGCCAACAGAATAGAAAGCGTGACTTCTCCTCCTGCAAAGTCAGCTAAGTTTTCTTGAATCGCCTAAATCTGGTGCATTTCAGTAAAATTCCTTGCAAACAAAATCTAGCAATATCAATTGATCTTTCTCTATATATATAACACTGATAAGCATTCTGAATAAGAGGGGCTTATCTCATTACTTATCTCATGATTACTCAGGAATCCTCCACAACACTTCTTTTGTTAAAACTTTGTATCAGGTGTTTAAGAGACTACAAAAAATGTAAAGAGGACCAACTGTAAAATTGCTAATATTTAGCAGGCTGTAGTACTGAGGTGATACATATTTATTTTTACAACAACCCCAATCAAGTTTCTACATTTTCACAGGTAGAAACCAGACCTGAAAGCTACTCCATAACCTTCAGTTAAAATTCTCACTGAATTTTTCAGTTCAAGAACTGTCTACATCTCACCCCTCCTAGTTTTTTAAATGAAGAAGATATTGGTGGGGAGCTTATGAGGAGTTCTCTAGTCTGCACCTGGATTGATACTTGTGAAGTGTCTGTCCCGCATGAAGAATTTTGAAATCAAAGAAATATCTTCCTGATCGCATGGGTAAACTGAGCAGCTGCTTCCATCCTCCCTGAGTCCTGTCTACATGGAAAAATTATTCCCAAATATGACAGGCTATGAATTTGAAGTGCAGTAGCTGTTCCAAAACAGCTACTCACTGACACAGTTATTGCAGCCTAAGAGCATTCCACATCAAAAAGGCTTTAAACTGCAAGATTATTCATGTCCTCCTCTGAGTGCCTGCAGCAAGAAGCCTCAAGGGGTGTTAGATTGGGTCTTTTCTGAAGTCTGGGACTACTCATATAGACCACTATAATCAATCATTACAAGTAGAAGTGGCCAGTGGAAGACACTTCCAAATATATCCCAAAATGACAGCATGGGGACTAAAATATAATTTCCAGTTTCAGTGTCACAGAACAGACTTAGAAACACTGACAATTGCAATAGAAATAAGGCACTTTTCTAATGGCATATTCTTTCTCCCTATTCTTCAGGGTGCTCTGTCTGGAGGAGAAAAAAACTTTCCTTTTTTTTTCTGCTGGCATATATGAACTATGTCACTGCTGTAAAAGTCATACATAATAGACCTAAACAGCTCAGGCTTTCCAGTTGCTTCACAAAACAAACATAACAGCCATTCTAGTTGTGTAACAACTTCAGCCTGCAGGCTCTTTAGTAGCAGTCTAATACCTGGATCTATTTAAAATAAATAACTGTACAGCTTATAATTCAGTATATCTGCTGACCCAACATAGTATACAGTACTTCTCTAAATCCCATGACAAAAATCACATGCTGTGAGTGCAGAAGAACTGTTTCTCACTCGTCACCAACTATTCACTTAAAGGGTCAAGCACAATGTTACTAGGAAGCACTCACCAGTATCCAGAGTAATTAATATTTTTTAAACGGTGGTATATGTGAAAGCAGAAGTTTATATTTAGCAAGAAAACATAATCCTCTTTGCTTATTTTCTATCAGCACTAGCTTGTAGTTCTCTTTTCTGCAGCATTTCCTTCACATGTTCATATCAACCATACTTTATGTCTTTTGTGGGGTAAAATTCCTGACATATTTTCACTCTGAAGCTGTGATTATCATCTTTTGAAACAGGCATGGGTAATGACAAATATAGCCCATAAATCCTTACACTTAAAGTAAACACCTAATAAAAGCTTTAGCTCAGATGTATGGTAAATATAGAGGTATCAACTAATGATGACACGAGAAAAATACAGGGTTTTCTGCTTTTAATTAAAGGTTCCATGAAGGGGAGTTTGTTTCTTCCAGACACACTCTTTCCCTGTCAGGGTAAGCCACTTTTTTTGTAATGCTTTATTTCAACACAGGAGAAAAGATATGAATGCCCTGAGGTGCAAGTATTACCAACACAGATGGATCAATCCTCAAGCACAGAATGACACACAGATCACAGAAGAGGTAAACCACAAAAAATACCTGGAGAAAGCAAGATAAACAAAAACAGGCCAGTGACTCAGCTCTGTGGTGCTCCACAGCCATTCTGGTAGAGATAATTTGCCTGGTGAAATCATCCTGATCAATAGCTCCAAGGCAGCTGTGAGTTGGCTCTGTGACAGTCTATTGACTAGAGCTTTTTCTCCTTTCCTAATTCAAATGGCATACTTCTGCAACCTGACCCAGGCTGCAAGGTCCCATCAGCAGATGTTGACATTATCTCCTCCTGATTCTAACAGCTTACCATAAACAAGTAGTCTGCTTTTTGAGCTTTTTTTTGTTTGGGTTCTTTGAAAAAAGGGCTACATAGGGGAATAGCGGGAAGAAAGGAAGATTATGATTTATAACTTGGTCCAGAATGTTAACATTTCTATCATGTGTTTCCATTACAGTGAAGAAATCAGGATGCCAGTAATCTGTATTTTCCAATCTGACCAAATGCCCTAATGTTTTATTGTATGTTACTATTTCATTCAACAGACCATCTTTAAAAATGTACAAAAATGGGTTTGTGCTGCTGTTGTCTCTGTACATTTCTAAAGCATCTTTCTCTTCCATATCATGCTGCCAGGCATTAAAGCTGAACTCAAATATGATAGACCTCTACCCCTGTTTAAGGTCAATGACACATGCATTGTTTTTTTTTTATTGTTTTACACAGTCTTAACAGTTGAGAATTTGAGGGGCAGTTCTGTGCTACATCCATGATCCTTAGATATGTCAAAGTAAGTACCATGCTGCACCATGCAACCTTGACACCACTGTGTCAGAAATGAAGACTGTACCATAGCTCTCTATCACAAAATAAGACCAGAAGAACAAAGTACTGTTGAACATCTCTCTCGAACAGCCAGCTGCCATGACCTAGAAAAAAAACAATTCCTTTTGATTTGCTAAGAGACATTTCAAGCTTGGCCAGGCACATAGATTTATTCAGATGAGTTTATGATTTAGATTATTGCCTATGGAGACCTTCTAGGAAGCTAGTGAGCACCATTTCATAAGGATCATTAGCTAGAACTGACCTCAAATACCACAGTTAAATCTACAAAGAGTTCAACCAGCTCTATTCAAAAACCAGACAATTTTTATGCTGACATCAATGAAAGCAGAATGGGATTAGTGGGGTCATACAAACTGAAGAGTGACACCCATAAATGCCTTGTTTTGGAGTCAGTGAGTACAACCAAGTCTAGTCCCCAAAATGAATAAGATTAACTCCTACAGAGATTTTGATTATTTCTCTAATTGCTTGAAGTACAACTTGATAGAATCTAGCAAACTGACTTCCAGATTAAGTGTAGTCACTTCTTTTCAAATCCAAATTTGATTCGTAAGATGCTCTATGACCCTGGATGATATGCTCTGTTTTCCTCACCCCATGTCTTGTGCCTCTTCTGCACATTGGCCAGCTCTCACTTCAATGCTGCACACTAACCACAAATTAATCCAGTTTATGATAGCAAAGGATGCTGTTAAACAAATAATTCTCAAAATTTGTGAGGATAAGTTGTTGTTTGGGTTTTTTTTAATTACTGGCTGTCATAACAATATGTAAGATTTTATTTCATTAAGAAAAATGAAAAGTTAATAAAAAAACCCTCCAGCTCCAACCAACACTTTTAACTTTTAACTCACTTCTTCCGTGGACACTATACACTTCAGCAGTTTCTGCATGGAATTACACCTTACATAGTGCTGTTGTGTCAGTAATTTATCGGACTAGGCCAATCATCACTGAAGATTAAATCTTGCATTTTTTAAATTCCAGCATTAAAACCAGAACTGTCTTCACCTAATCAGAAACATCAAGTTCTTTTACTTCTTATTACTTTCAAGAAGGGAAAATACTCAATACTGGCAGGTGATACTGAATATAGATCAGCAAACTTTACTCTGTAGTCACCCATTTTTTATTAAATATGCAGTATAAAATTTTTATCATAAACCTAAATTGAACATACATTCATTAATTTTATGATATCAGGAACTTCTGGTAGTAGCATAAAAATTAGTGACCCTCATCACTTACATTTTCCCAAAATAAGGAAACCTGGTTCTTAAATGTATACAGTGGGCATGGTGCAGAAGAGTTTTGATGGATATGCAATTTCTTCCTCATCTTTTTCTCCTGCCTTACCTGGTTCACAAAAGCTGAGAGCTAATGGAAGAGACCAAACTAAGTAGTTCATCTACAGAAACTGTGGATCAAGTGGAGCTGCCACAACACACACTGTTATCTTTGCAGGACTGGTAAATTCTCCATCCACCCTTGCTGACTCAGAGAGCGATTTAAATGAAGCTGCTAACTCTAATGAGCAGCACACCGCTGGTTGTCTGAAGTGAGCTGTACACCACTTACAATCAAACTGTAAACCAGTCATTTCACTTCACTGATCTTGTTCAGGCTTCCTAGTGTTTAACAGACAACCCATTATCTAGTCCATCACACTGACTGTCCACTTCTCTCTTCCAATTGTTTCAAGACACAGGATGAAGCAACTCATGTTATCTTACACAACCTGTTTTCCAAGCCTCACTGCTCAAAGAAGGCTGCTGTTCACAGTAGTCTGAAGAAACCTCTAAATCAAAACAAAAAAACCCCAACAAACTTAGAGCACCTTTAGCAGTGTTATCAAAAACAAGCAGTTACAAATTCTCCAGCATGTCAAGGACAGATTTCCTAAACATTATTTCCTAAAATGGTGTATTTCTTCTGGCATCTTAAGTAAATTAACTACCAGGAACCTCAGTATTAGAAATGGACTTCAAACAACATAACCTTGACACTTTGGGGTTTACTTATTTTGTTATGAATAGCAGCTGTATCCTCTTATTTGTGATGGGAGTCTTTTGACAGTTTACTGCTGCAAAGCACACACATGGTCTTGTGCAATTTGGGTAACAGCACAGAAGGATCAGGCCTTCTATTCTGTTCATATACAAAACTATGCCTTCAGAACTCTGTCTCTATCAGACCCCAGCAGAAAGACGTGATGAAAGGGCCCCAAGAGAACACTTCTCCTAGCCGTGGGCTCCAATGGCTTGCAGGCATATGACACTCCATCAATACCGAGAGCTGGCAGCTTGAAAGGCGGGAAGGACGTTCACTGATAGCATGCATCTGCTTAGTAACAGCACTGGTGCTCCACTCCTTTTCCCATTCATTGCCTGCAGGAACGACTCCATTGAGAGGCTCACCATCAACAGATGGTCTCGGGCTAAGGTGTAATCAGAAGCAGCTTGCTAAATTTACCCCAAACAAATAAAATTACAGGCTTTTGTGGAATCTGAAATTGTTTGGGAACTTGGGTGGTACAGAGAGTGTTAATGTGAGTACATCCCAAAATGATGATCTAAAGTTGTGAGTGAAAATCATCTCTGCCCTGAAGTTGCATATTTATACTCATGCTGCTTAGTGCCTTGGCTTATACAATAGATGCTTATTTTGAGAGAATTTTTAGCTGCATCCTAATTAAGTCATTTACCTCCTACAGTCTTCTTTTCCCCTTAGGATATACTCTGCTGAAAATGTTTTAATGCAAAACTTACACTTTCATCACCTTCAGCTCCTGAGTATTTCATATGCTGACTTTTTACTCCATTAAGGAAATAAAAACTACTATTATAATTGAACAAGTCTTTACCAAGGCAGAAAACAATGTTATAACATAGAATTGGATGTGTATATGCCTTGAAAGCACTTTTACCTCTAAGTTATTTGTTGTTTGGTTGAACGCAACATCTAAGTTTGGAATCATGCCCTCTTAGAATCTACTAATAGTAATCCAAGCAGAAGCAAAGGAAAAAAAAAAAAAAAGATTCATTTCAAATGCAAGTTCTGTATCAAGATTTAGTATTTTAGTTTACAGCTACTGTGTAGAAAACAAGTAATGGATTTTTAAACAAAAATTCATACAATTGCACCAGAGAAAAATCAAATATATTCCACAGGCTGGCATACACACACAAAATAACACACAGCATGCTAGCAGGCTGCACTAGTAGAACTGTGGATCTAACCCCTAATGAAAGACTTCATATGGTGACTACATGCAAACTAATATAAGTTGCTTGTCAGATTCATGCTTAGTAAAACTGACTACAATCTTAGGCATCAATCTGATCACTTTCTTGTCTAGGTGACAAAAAACTCAGCATATGAAAGTTAGGAGTGTCATCGCTGAAGATGACATACCAGTACTGTTCCAAGGTTAAAAACTACACATATGAACTGAAGCATTGCTTCATTTTACCTTTTCCCACCACCTTCAGATGGCAAAATACAACTGAACAGAGAAAGCATAATAGAAGCTCACTTCTTCAAACTATCTTTGAAAAAATTAACTACCTTTATTTAACCTGTAAAACATAGGCCATTTATAAAATTAATGAAAACAACCTCTTGAGGCTGTAATTTTTCAGCAACACAAGGCTTTCATCACTTGTTTATCTAAAGGGGTCCCTATACTTCTGACTCATGGCAGTGTATTGCCCCTAATTGTAACAAAATAACTGCTTTTGGGGCTGTGAGATGGATCCTGATGCATGTAGTGATTTGGTTAAAGAAACACCAGGTGGACCACAGCAGAGGTGGTTTTGACCTTGATCAACCCCTCAGTCCATTTCATCGTATACAACCTGTCATCACAACAGAATGACAAATGCCTAACTACAGGGAGATCTCAGCAGTCAGACAAGAAGGAAGAAACTAAGACTAAAACCAGATCTGCCAAAACTCTTCACACCATGGAGCTGTGGTTTAAGGAAGAACTAGGCTGGGTCATACATCACAGCCTTGAAGTTCACATCACCATTTGTGCACCCACCTGATTGACCCCCTTTTTAGCACTGAATGATTGCCATGAAAAGCTTCTTCTCAGTTACCTTTTCTGCACATAAAGTCATGGGTCAGAACTTCTGTCTCTCCAGACCAGAAACTCCTGCATATTGCAACCTACTACGGGAGGTAGCTATATATACTTGCACTGCAAATCACTACAACTATGGATTTTTTTTAAAGCAACCAAGTGTTTTTTCTTAATATTGGCCAAGATCACAGCTACAATCTTCTTGAGTTTAGTTATATATAATAAATATTGGCTTTGACCTAAATATTTCCCAGTGTCAGAAATATTCGTAAAACCAAATCCAAAAATGTACCTAGTACCAGACTTCTTGTTATCTAGTAAGCTCTTCAAAAAAAGGTAACTGCAGATATGTAAAAGCAGTTGAGATGTAAGTGCTACGATTTCACTGATAATAAAAATTTATCAGTTTAAAATCTGGGAAAATCTTAAGTATTGTGAGACATAAGGTGAGTTGCAAGTCAAATCCATCACAGAGCCTATGGTCCTTCATGAATATCAGATGCACACCTGACACCTCCTAGCAAGCTACCAAAAAGGAGATGCTCCCAGAAGAAGTCCCCAGATGGGCAACAACTACTACCATCCCTCACCCCAGAGCCTCACTGGTGGCCAAGACAGGCTACTGTGCAAGTCCATTACAAAAAACACATGGTTATGTACAGCTGCAGCTTCAGGTAACACATCCCTCTGTGCAAAAAGTTTTCTGTGCATTTCCAAAAATTCATTAAGCTACCATGATGTTAACAGCCAGTGACAAAGACAGCCCAAGTGAACGAAAAGGAACCAGGAAACAGACACTGTAGGAATGCTATGGTAATGTTTTTCAAAATTGTACCAATATATTCTAGAATAATAGAAAATAAAGCTGAGAATAACAGCTTTTTTTTTCCGAAAGATACACTTTTCAGATTTGGAACTATATTCATTACTGTATAAGATTTTACACATCTATAATATGTATTTTTTCAATTAGCATTAATGTTCTTGTTTCAGAGCAAAATTCATTTTATATGGACAAAACTGGTGAATACCTACTTTTCAAGAAGACTCTGCAAGCTGATATCTGTCTGTACCACCAGCATAATCATATAAATCAAATGAAGCAAAGTAAAATCTGTCTTATCACTTATTTGAAAAAAAAAAAGCAATAAAATAATAACCTCAAGATTGCACAGACAAGCCTGAGATGTATGGTGTGTAAATTGCAGATCATGTACTAAATCCATCTAGGGAAAGTGTAATTTGTAAATGCAAAACCTAACATCCATCCTCCCGATTACAAAATCTAGATGATAAAGCTATTTCATAAGTGACTCTTAGGTGGATTTTTCCATAACTTGTGTCAATTTTTTTTTTTTTTTTGTTCCCAAGTCAAAGAGGAAATTAAAGTGTGCTTTGTGGTATTTCCTAAATTTGGTGTCGAATAATTTTCCCTCTTTCAACTTCATAAATCTGTAAGGGTAAGCAAGTCTATGTAACCATTAAAATTAGTTTTTACTCTTTGACTAAAGCATGCACCAATATACAGAAGCCAGAAAAATTGCTCAAGATGACTTATTGAAAAGCCTTCCATTTGAAAAAGTAATTAAACAAACTGGCTCTTTCTCTGGGAAGTATGGCTTCATAGCCTTGGATAAGGAGACTGCTTAACCTGAGGTGCTCCACTGAGCAGCTGATAATAGAAAATCTTCCAAATCTGAAGTAAAACAATTATCACCAGCCTTGTATTAGGTTCCTGGTAGCTGGGTCTGCCAGCAACACACTGCAGCCTCTGGCAAGTTCAAAAGGCCATTCCCATGCTAAGGGTGCAGAGGTTCCCCTTTGTCCGTTCTTAAGCCGTTAACTCCCTGAGATACCGGCGTTTAGGAAGATAAGGAATTGCCCAATGAGACACCAACCCCCTTTGTTTCCTTAGCTGTGGGAAGCATTTATTAACAATGCCAATCTCTCCCTATTTGCATTCCCTGAGGTCTCACAGGTGACAGGACCCAAAAAAGCCGCAGCAGAGCAGAGGTCCTTCTACTCCTTCTCCCGCCCAGCCTCCCTCCTCAGGGTTGGCCCCCGTTCCTTTGCGTGGCACAAACCCAGGCTGCTCCGCATCAGAATGCAGGGTGCGAGGCGTCTCTGCGGGGTGGGGAGGACACCTCTGTCCCTGCGTGGGGCGGATGTCCCGCTCGGGGCCCGCGCCGAGGGAGCCGCGCCCTCCGGGGCCGCCCCGCTCCCGCACAGGCTCCGCAGGCTCCGGCACAGCGACGGCTCCGCGCTGCAAGCAGCAAGCACAGGTTCTACTCCGTGATCTTTATGATCGTGACGTCTATGTAAAATAAAGGTTATTTAGGCCCTGGTTATAAGCAATATAAAAACACAGGAGGAAGCTGGCAGCAGCCGCCCGACGTCAGGCTTCAGAGAGCCTGTGAGAGCCTGCCAAAACAC
Organism: Haemorhous mexicanus; assembly: GCF_027477595.1. Lineage (NCBI taxonomy): Eukaryota > Metazoa > Chordata > Aves > Passeriformes > Fringillidae > Haemorhous > Haemorhous mexicanus. The sequence continues at coordinate 18,511,106 of NC_082381.1, forward strand.
AATCTTAGCTGAAGGCATTAGCACATCTGAGATACCCCCCGATGCCTAAAACCAAAAACACAGCAAAACCAAAAATGCACTCCAGCAAAGCCACCGTCTCCATCTCCTGGTGGGGTGTGTGGGGAGGAAGCAGAGTTTTGCCTGACAATGTGGGAGAACAGTAACTACTACCCCAGATGAAACTAAGTACGACAAGTTCAGCTTGCAGCAAGTCTGTGCAGTCAACTTATAAATCCCTCAGATAGGGTCTCATAATGAAAATGTGAACACTGTCTTAATAGATGGGTACCTTGACCTGACAGAAATTTGGCCTCCGTTCCCGTGCCCATGCAGCCTTGAGACACAAAGACGAGCTGTCCCTCCCCCTCCCAGGACGTGTGGGGAGGCAGGAGAGGGCTGATGGATGGTTTTGTGGACAAAGGAGAGAGGGATGAAGAATAAACCGCAAATTGATCTGTGCAGCAGAATAAAAGCAGGATGTGGCAAGGTACACCTAGGTCAGTGTCACACAGGTGCAGGCTTTGGAATTAGTTTCCTGAACATCTGCAGCAAACATAAAAAACAACTGCCAGTACCAAGGAGGGAGGAAAGAAAATAACACATCTCACGTTGCAGGGATCAAACCAGTCAACAAAACAAGAAAAAAATTTTAAAAAAAGGTTTTTTTCTGTCAGTGGATGCTCTGCTCCTTGTTTCCTAGTTTAAGCTTAGGTTTTGCTGCATCATTAAAGAAAATAATAATCCTTCTGATTTCCCTGAAACTGTTTGAAAACATTCCCCTGTTGAGACCTTAACAGTCAGTTTTCCAGACCTAAACAAAGGAAGACCATTGCACACGGCTTCTGGCATGCCCCTCCCCAGTCCCCCGCCGCCGAGCGCTTTAGACTAAATACAAATTGGAGTCCCCTCCAAGGAATCCACAAAGATCCATCTTAACAAAATCTCCATGTACGTGATAGGCAAGGAGTAATTTGTGTGGGGTTTTTTTTGCCTATGAGAACGTCTGGAAGAAGAAGAAAAGGTTACTGTTTTGTCCATAATTATTTCTCCTCTGTCTTTTAACCTTGCTATTTCCAGGGTAAGCAGAGGGAAGCACATACCAGTACTGCAAATGAATTAATTTACAAAGCTTTAATTTTTCACTTAGCTATGTACAAAGCAAAAGTACTGATGAATGACCATTCACATGTGAAGAACTAAATTAATTTGCTCAAGAACATGACTGACTTCAATGCTTAGAGAAATAACACAAATGATTCTCTTACCTTGACAGGAAACAAACCCCTTGCTCTAAGAAATGAAATAAAAAGCTCTAAGAAATGAAATAAAAAGTTACAAATCCTAAAAATTTTTCAAACCTGTTTACTGAACGTAATGTATCCTAAGTGACTGACTGCCTTTTAATGCTGAGAACTTTTTTTTAAGTACACTGGCTTAAAATTTTTACTTTTTATTACTTTTCTTCTCATATGGCTGCTACTGCCTTTTTAAACTATGTATTTTAAATGAAACAAATTACCTCAGTAAACAAAATCACAAAATTCACAAATAAGTATTAAAATGATGTATTTGAAAAAAAAAAAGATTAAAAAGCCATAAGAGGACTGTTCTAAAAAAATGAAAGGAATCCCACAAAAGAGTGTTTTAAAAGCATAAGTCTGGCTTAGCTGTCCAACAGAAGCTGGTACAAAAATTTGTACATTACTTACTATAAAACAAAACAAACCAAAAACAATTGAAGGAAGTACCAGGGATAAAATAACTGTTTTGAGCGGAGACTGAAAGCAAGAGTTATTCAAATTACCTAGTGGTTTGGGGAGCTAGTATCATTTTCTCCCACGAGATAAAATCCTGGGCACTAAAGAACTTGTAATAGCTCACAGCTGCTCTGAACATGAGTCTTTTTATGGAAAATGTCAGGGAAAGAGCAAAAAAAATTAACAAATCTTGCTGCATATATGTCTTGATTGGTAAACTCAAAGAAGCAGCAAGGACTACTGTTATCCTACAGGCACATCTCCTCCACAAAAAACAGCTGGCTTTGAAGAGTCCATCTCCCCAGCTCGGTCCAAGTCTCCTCTCCACTGTTAGCCTGACCACAACTTGTAACTACAGCACCCTCAAAGTACAAAGCAGGATCTTCAAACACCTCCCCTCTTCTTATAGCAGCTGTAAGCTTGCACACGTGCAAAAATATGTGTGGTGGCCACACACCAGCTGATTTGATATTTGCCCAGTTTTGACCAGAGTGTACATTTTCACTCTCCTTTCACTTTCCTTTCTCAGCTCAACTAAAGAGAAAACAAGGCAGCACAGATTTCCTCGTGCTTAAGAAATCCAGCACCAATAACATGCTGCAGCGAGACAACATGATGCTACTGCTACTGGTGGCAAAGTGTCATACAGAGAAACTTGCACTTGCTCAAACTGCAGTATGTCTGAGCAGACCAATTTGGTGGACGAGGAGCTCTGGCTCCTTTTCTGCAGCCAGAGCTGGCTCAAACATCTTACTGCATCCCAGAGACCTACCAAAGAGGGAAAAGAGGAAGGTCGCTTTGGAAACAGAAGCAACATTTCTTCACACAAGCCTTGCCCTGTTGTGCCTCCCACTTCCCTTACAACATCCTGTCTTGCATAAAAGACATTTATTTAATAGCAGTAACAGAGCTGTGGGAAAAGGCTTTTTAAGTTCAAGAGTGGAGTAAGGGTTGAAAGAAGACTGGAGATGGTGGGGGACTTTTGTGTCATATGTCTTAGTAAATTAAGCCAGGGGATATTTCATGCTGAATTTAAGCCTGGGAAAGACTCATCTACTTTGAGGTTGTCTTAAAGGCTTTTCTGTGGATGGTTTTTGTTTGGGGTTTTTCTGGGAGAAGGGGTCTAGATGGGTGGTTTTATATAATAAAAAAATGTAACAAACCAGAATAAAAAAAAAAAAAGTATACAATCTGGATAAAGGAATTTTTAATGAGGGCACTGCAAATGACATTTTCCTTCTACTTCAGAATGTTGCAAATAGCAAATTAGCATATCTCAGAGTGGAATTTCTGCTACGGGAGAGATGAAAGGTTAGCTGTCTAAAGAGTAAAGAATATGTTTGACATCTATTTAGAAAAGCAAGACTCTTCTAATAAAAGTAGAGGCCCCACTTGATGCTCCTAATTCGCCTTCAGTGTTTGCATACACTTTCAAATAATTAGAGAAACTCACTCCAGAAAGCCTAACTGAAAAATAAGTAAAAAAAAAAAAAAAACCCAACCAGCGCAGACCTCAATGCCTTGTTTGCTGGGCTTGTTAGAGGGCTGTGGAGGTCACAGTGATTGACAAGCCTTTGGTGCCGGTAGGAGAGCTGCTAATGCATACACATCACTGGAGAGGCAAGCTCTGAGTACTGACCATGCCTAATAAGAGACGGGCAGCCAGTAAGCTGAACAATGCAACAAGCAAACCCTCATGAACTTAGGGTGGCTGAAAGACTACAAATTACATTCTCCATCAATTAGTAGCAATTAGAAGGCAGGACGGTAAGACATATCATGCAAATAAAGATCTCCCCCCACTTCCAAGGCCCTTTCATAAAGCTACCTTTGTTGCCAGTTCTTAGCACACATCTTACTGCTGCACATACATGCCTGTGCTTCCACGTGGGAATTCACTGTACGTGTTACCAGAGCAATAAAATTGTTGAGAGAAGCCAATTGGGCGAGGGCACACAGGCTTGAGTTTCTAAATCCTTCCCTAACCTTAGTGCTAAAATTGGGGTTTCATAAAGTATGACAGAGACAGGAAACCATAGTCTAAAGCTAGACAAGGCTCCTTCCAAGCAGATCCCACCCCGTGTGCTCCCTGCAGCCTCACACAAACAGAGCCCCGTGCATCACTGGAAGACCAGCAGCTTTCAATGGCTCCCCATTCAGTCCCCAGCCACTCTGGGCAGTGGGAAGGAGGAGAAACACAACTGGGAAGCAGATGATTCTCCTTTTTTCTAGCTCTTTCAAAACCATATCATGTGGAGTCAGATTCTACGTATGGTTAAAGACAGCAAACTGCTTCCACAGGCATGCTTGTAACAATGAGATTCCCTGTATTTGACCTCATGTGGATGTGTCTGTCTACTTCTGCAGCTGTTTTTACTTCTCCTTGCAGTATTGAAGGCATGGTGTAATTAATTACATTACACCTCAAGTGGCATCTAAATTCAGCTAGCATTTTAAAGACAGCTGTGTCTGTTTAGCAAAGGAAAAACAGCCCTATTCAGTGTTCAAATGTATACCTTCAACAAACAGAGCTATTGACAAATAATATTGACTATACTTTTCAAGCCTTACTGAATCTACACATGCTACAGCAATAATGATATAAATGTGATTAAAGTTTCAACCACAGCAGGTTGCAAGAAAAAAAAAAAAATCAGTTATTCTATTTTACAGAAGTCACTCAAGGCACTGGACTTGTAAAAAATAATATTTTGATCTTACCACTTTAACTAATACAAGTCTAGAGTATTTTGCAAGGGAAGTGGCAACACCATTTACATATAGAGGACCATTACTGCACAAAGAGCTCCTGTTTATTTCTTTTTTTCATGCAAGTTTCAAGTGAGAAATTGAGGGAAAAAACAAACTGCTAAAATCCCAGAGTCTTGGCACATTTATCTTCCAAAGAACTACTTCATCTTTTTCCCATTCACCAACAGGTGGCCTTTTCAGTCTAGAAAGGATCTGGGCCTTTGTTCAGTATTGGACACAAGGAGAGCACTCCTATTTTGTGACTGGACTCTGTGAGTAGGGCTTCATCTATTTCATTTCACCTTCTGTTGTGAAAGACTTGTGTGCAGTTCAGATGTGATATAGAAACAAAGCAGAGGAAAGTGCAGCAACAAAGTTCCACAAAAGAAAGCATGAATTTGATCCTATGAGTAAATTCATGCCAGAGACAGCAAAGTCAGGGTTTTTTTATAAACTTTTATTAAAAAAAAAAAAAAAAGTTGTCAGAAATCTTGGCCAGGTAATTATTTTTTGGCAAAACACAGGCATTCCTGGAAATGAATGTAACATGGGGGAAAAAAAAAGAATAAAATAGGAGTAAACCTCTTAAAAGTGAAATTAAGATCTTAAGTAAGTGCCACAGTTATTTCACAGGCTTGCTGAAAATGCTTGGGGTTAAAGAAAAACAGGGTCATGCTTAAACAGAACCATTTGGATATTTTCTTTGAAAGCAAAAACAAACAAAAAAAGGCCATGGCTGAGGAGCATTCTAATATTATAGCAGCTCTGGAACTGAAACTAAATGATACCAGAGTAAGGACTGGTTTTCTCCTTTGAACTCTTAAGTACTGCTCAGCTTGTGTCAGGTGTGATAAAATGAGTGCAACTGTGACAAAGCACAGTGACTCACTTACTCAGACTCTCCCTATTTCTCATTCATAGCTTGTTTTTTTCCTTCCTGGAAAGAAAGAGGTGCCTTCCATTCATTTCCAACACAGCATAGAAGTATTTCAGAAGGTAGTGGGACAGGATGTCACCAGGACAACGCAAGTAAGCACAAAAGACAGATACAAAGAACAGACTTCTTCAGTGGCACATCTGTCAGATATTTCATAAATCATAGTGTCAGTGTATTACAACAGTAACTGCTCTCTTGGAACATACTGTGGGTTACCCCTCTCTGTATGGGCTAGTTGATATAGCCTGTAAATTCCACAGCTGGCTTGTCACTAACTACTATAAATGGAATAAACCATGAGATTGTTCTTCAGTTCTTGATATGCACTGTTACAGACAGCTTTCACAGACACAGACCACATGAGGTATTACTGGCCCTGATTACCAGGTTCAAGATAATGGCTCAAATCACAAGACCTTCCCTCAAGAAGGTAGAAAGGCCTGTTTCCTCTGTGCACTCCACACCCCACTGACTGCTGTGGACCTGCCCCACTGCACTACCAGGAGCATTCCTGCCAAGGTCATCAACTGACTCTGTTAATTTTTAAGAGGTTTAAAGCACATTTTTTTCAAACTAATTTCACCCAATCTAGTTTGACACTGATAAAGAATGGGAGGGTTTGTGATACTTCTCCTAAAAATTCACTTTTACTCCAGTTCCATAGCATGAATAATCATGAGCTACAGCAGGTTACTTATACAAGCAATCATAACCCTTTTCTGAGTAAGACCTGGGCTTCTCCTCCTCCCAAGTCTCTGGCCCACACTGGAGCATACACTTCAAAATATTTAACTATATTTAGCTGGTAAGCTGGTTTAAGGGTCATAGTTTATTAGAAAAACTTACCAAGAAATATTGAGAGAGCACAAAAGAAGATCTAAGATAAAAATAAAACCCTTCCCAAAATCCTTCCCATATTGCAGCAACAAATGAGAAAACTATTTTGAGGCAAAGTCATTAAAAAAACCCCAAAACTTTCAACAATTTCTGAACATTTGTTAACTAATTAACTTTTTAATTTCTGCTATACTTCTTTTGTTCTCCAAGTCTTTGTTGCTTATTTACACACATGGTGGTCATGTTGGTGCAGTTAATTGGATTCACCATTCATTTCTGAGTACTTCATTTCTGGCCTGTACATTAATCCCAGCCCTTGTATCTTTCCCTACATTTCAAGTCTTTGAGTAGCTTCAAACCACTAGGGAAATTTGTCTTAATTTCCAAATACAAAAAAAAAAAAACCAAAAAAACCCTAAAAAAACAACAAAAAAAGTCTGTTCCACATTTCTTTAGTTTTGAACCCAGCCTAAATTCATAACTCGAAAGTAATAGATTTAATTGTTTAATTGATTTCTTGTAACCCTTTGCAGCTAGAAATTTCCATGGCACAGCAAAAACATCACTTTCTAATCCCTGGATAATTTAGAGATAAGGGAGATTTTGTATTATTATTTATTTCAGTTATCACAAATCCAATTGCAGTAAGCTCATGAGAAACCAAGAAAACCTCTAAAATTATATAAAGTTTCTTTTATGTAACTAAAAACTACATGACTTTGCCCATTACCTGAAGCTTCCCCATAGCCACATTATTTAATTCTGGTAGGAGTGTGGCTGGCAGACATGACAAAAATATTTATAGAACATATGTATACATAAGCATACCTGTTTAAAATAAAATAAATAAGGGTACATTAAAGGAAAAATGATGCAAACAGAACTAGATATTAATGCCTCTTATGGTTCTGACATTACCAAATGACTCCTGCCTTGATGTACGAAGTGGTTGGATATTGTTTTATCCTATTTCTACACTTAGTAACATTTGCACATGTTTTTTATTGGGTATTTAAAGCAGGTGGACTAGCTAAAGTAGAATACAAACACATCAGCTAAGAAGATGATTACCAGTGCTATTTTGAAAAAGTAAGACTGCAAAGACACACTATAGTTATAGAAATTTGCTTGGATCACTTAACAAATGTTGGTCTGAAACTAAAAATAACAGCAACAGACTGCAGCCATCACCATTTTCAAACTGAAAAAACACTGCTAACACAATAGGACACATACACATATAATTCTACGGAATGTCTTAAATGTCTAAATTCACTTTGTAACAACCCTAAGCTTATGCAATGCACTTCTATTGAACATCTTTTTGTAAAACCCGTGCCAGTACTTTTCTTAGTTGCTCAGGCCAACTTACATACTAACATGCTTAATATTACCTTCCCTACTGCCATTACTCAAACACATCCCCTCAGAAGATTCATCCATTTGTCAAAAACAAAACACTAAATTCAGTTGCCCCTACACAAATGCAATACTGGGGATTATTTTCCATCCCAGAATCAACAAAAAGTTACTTTCTATTTAGGGGAGGTGCAGAGAGAATAAGCTCAGTATTTTAATTTTTTCTTGGAGCTTGAAATTTAGATTTTTACAAATATGCTCATCTTCCCACAACCATATGAGTGACAGTAAAGACTCATTGTGCAGATCAGTTGTAGCACGTCTGATTCTGACATAGTAGAGGAAGTTACTTGTATCAGCTACAATGTTTCTGAGACTACTATAAAAAGTCAAAAGCCAGGTGCATGAATTTTCCTTTGTCATCAGGATCAACCCATCAGATGTTCATAACAGTCACTTAAATTTGCCTACCATACAGAGAGCTTTGCAATGAAGAAATCTCCTGCAAGTCCCAAAACAAGATGCAATATAAAAAAAAAAGCCAAGTGCTTACATGTATACACTTGAATGCAAAACATATGCCACGGATTATGTCATTGGAAGCAGCATGTCCTTGTTTACAAAGGTAAGCAGAAGAAAACCTCAGTGGTACACCTGCAGACCAGGCTTTCTGCAAGAATCAATGCTTCCAGAAAAGCTTGAAAGGAGACCACAGGCCAGGCCACATCATATTTTCTCAGCAAGGCTCTGTCGGTAACAAAGCAGGCAAAGCTTATCGTGCTCAGTGCCCATATTCTACAAGTTTGCTGTAATGCTCCAAGGGCTTAAGTGCCCTTATCTGTCAACCCCCTGCTCCATTTCTCCATTGAAATAAATCCCTTTGTAATAACAAATGAGACTTACTACTTAGCCTGTATGCAGATGAGGAAGGACGGAGCTTCTTTTACATTTGGCTGGCGAATGACAATCTAGAGAGGTAGCATGGACTGTTTAGGGATTACAGACAAAATTAACAAAATGTATCTCCCGGTTTCTCCTCTTCCCCCACTAAGTTCTTTAACCCTTATTATAAGAGAGTTATTCCAATTCACAGTCGCTAAAAAATTTCAACTTTCTACATAATTTTGGTGACTATAATTCTATTTTCATTACTTTGATTTTCAAGAATATATGCCTGGACTCAGTAGACAGAAACAAGGAATGAGGAGAGTGGCTTCAGATTATTTAAACAATGCCAATTTCTACAGTCCTGCCATAGGCTGTCAAAGGCATGTCATTTACAGAGGTTGGGATACCCAGGAATGCTTTTAAGATGTTCATTGTAGCTATTAGAAATAAAAAGAAGAAGGAGCAAAAGCTTAATATAGAAAAAAATATTTTCTGAATATATTTGCATATTCCTTAGATGGCAATTTATAAATAAGTTCTTTTTCAGTAAACATAGAAATTACGAAGTTACAAAAAACATATTAGAATATTTTTTAAAATAGTTTTTTAGCTACAGAAATAGCCCGAGATTTCATTTGGCAAGGGCACAGAGGCCTTTTCTACATCTGTGATTTCTATCATGTGGGGCTTGAAGATAAAGAGGACATTGACATGTGTAAAGATAATAAAAAATTAGTTCCAAAATGCTGAATTGTCCACTTTAAAACAAATTACACAAGTTTCATCTGCAATTTAAAAGCCCTAACGTTTTGCATACCAACAACTCAAAATTAGTAAGCCACTCTTGCATGCTCAGAATTAAGTAACTTCAAAAGCACTGTAATTAAGAAAAGCATAAACAAAATTGAGAGATAAACATGGGGTCACTTTCATTTTCTTGAGTATTTATTAAACATCAATATAAATTTGTATGCAGATTATCAACCCAAATGTGTATTCTGGAATTTCTTTCCATTCCTTTCTTTTCCTGCAGCATCACTCTGACTTATTATCATATTTATGGGAAATAAAAACATAAAATTTTTTGTTTATTCTCTATACTTTCTTAGTAGACTGTCTAAACTGTCCTTCAGAGCATTCCCTGTGTACCAGCCTTACTCCCTGCAGGTCATAAGCACTAAAAATATTTAAAGATTTTTTTCTTGTCACAGTTGGAAGTAACTTCACTTTCTATGTCATTTCAGGGTTGTTTTTTTTTTTTCACTTGCAAGATTGCTGATTAACAAGAGTTGTGATTGCTGAGACAGATGCAAACAACTTATACCTTTGCAGTGAAGAATAGCCCAGCTTCTGAAGAAAAAAAATTGAGAGGAGAAGCAAGGATGAAGGACTTATTTCCAAAAGAAACTGCTGTTCATCTTACATAGACCAGTATCTCTGAAACCAGGATTTATCTATCTACAAAAAATAAGCATTTTAATTCAGTTTTAGATGACCTTTTGTGTATTCCAATACAACATGTAAATAAAATAAATTTAATCCTTAAAATATCATACCATTATTTGTTTGCTAAGGGACTATGTAAAAAAATTGGGGGTTGTCAGCTTAACATCACTAGTCTAAACGTAAAAGATGTAAACTGGTTCAATAATGGGCCACAGTGCTCAAAAACAGGCCACATTACCTCTTAGTCAAAACAGCAGTTAGTATTTTATAAACACAGTTCAAAAATTTAAAATATACTGTAAGCATAAGCAAGCAGAGGAACTATGTTGCTGAAATGCCAGAGAGTTCTATATATTTCTTCTTACCACAAAATCATAATAAAAAAGAGTTGACTTTAAGAAGTAATATGAAAATATTTTAGCCAACAACTTTAATCCCGCCTGTATATGGTCTTCTTTCACACAACTAAACTAGAGCTGCCTAATTCAGCTGCCTAATTTCAGTAATATTGTTGTTGTGAATAGACCATGCAAAAGACAAGATGTTGAAGCTGAGGCAGTCATTCAGTCCCTGCTTCCAGCTCTCTACCACAGGAAAATTCCTTCAGCCTTCAGCCTAAACCAGTATGCAGCCACTAATTCTTCAGTAGCACCTGGGTTAGTTCATGCACTCAGTAGCATTTTAAAAACCAGAGAGATGCAGGTTGGAGTGCAGCCACACATGCAGAAATGCCAACGCCACAATTAGATGAAATAACCCCATTAACCTCACTCAGGTGCAGTTGGAACAGCACATTTAACTTACCTTCCATATATGCTATCTAGAGTTTAATGCATTAATGTGTTTCCTTCCCTCTGTACACTTGCAATTCCTGATAGAAGTTCTGGTCAATCATATTTTATGTTCTCAATTTTGATATCTGCACTTACAGATACAATTATACTATTTGAATATTGAGCACATTCCAGCTGGAAAAGGTTTAGAGAAATTGGTGACCACTTCCCTCTCTGATCAAATATTATGACTGGATGAAAATACTCATATGCATAATTATCTAACAGCCAGCACAGCTGAAAAAATTTGAAAAAAATGCAAACACTTTTCCTACTGTACTGATCATTAACAGCAATAAGTTACAGGGACTAGATGACTGTCATAATGCTCATGTCAGAAGTCACAAGATATGCAATTACTATGAAACTGCCCTTGGCATCAGTATTTTACAGAAATGTCCAAGAGGTGCCCCCTTCTCTACATCAATTTCTTCATCTTTTAAGAAACATAAAAAACACTCTCTAGAACGAAATGGCTGATACTGCAAAAATATTAGTAGACATATCCACCAGAACAAAATAACATTCCATTCCAGTAAAATTTATGTCTCTAAAATAAACCAAACACCAGATGAAATACCACTAATATGCTTCAGGAATTAATTTTTCTACCACAAGTCAAATCAGATATTGAGGCATTGCATTTTTTCCTAATGATTTTTTAAAATTAAATTGGTTACTTTTTCACCATTTTCAATTGTACAGTGATATCAAAGAAAGACACATTAGTGTGAATCATCCCAATTACAGTGTTCTAATGCATAGATTTAGTATTATGTGAGAATTTGACTTATTGTCTTGAATTAAGCTCAAACTGTATAGAGAAGGTGAACTAAACTCACAGCCATCAGTTTAAAAGTAGCAGGTAATTTTTTATATGAAAGAGTGTGTTTTAAAAGGCTATTATATGCTCCTAGACTGGAAACATCTCATTAGAATATGATATTTGGGGCTGTCCTAGAATTTTAGTTTCTAAGACCTCAGACATGAAAGCAATCAAGCCTGTGCTGCTATATAATAGATTTTCACTTGTGAATATTAACAGACTCTGAACTGTGACATAAATTGGTAACATGTATTTTAAATCTGAACTCTGATCAAATTTCTCAGTACAGCAAACTTTCTGAAGGGTGGAAGGATGTAACTGAAGTTGTAAAGCCAGTGCACACTAAACTCCCAGCTTCCCAGCAGGGGTGGTAGAAGGGCACAGCAATGCTTTTGCTCCACAGTGAATCAAGGAACATTTTATGGCCCCTTGAAATATCACAAGCTACCCTTTCTGAAAGCTGTAAATGCAGTGCTTGGGAGTCTCTTTCTCTTATTAAAAGGCAAAAGTTCATAGCGTATATTGCAAAGACTGAGAAAAAAAGTCTTCGGAATTGACTTGCTTGCTGTTAGGCTTGCTTCTCTAACAGTGACTCTTCTTCTACACAGCAGATCATTCAATTTAGTTACATCACAACTGAGGGGAATGGGGCAGTTCACAACTCAACTACAGACTTCAGCAAACACCACTGCATTGAGACTAATGCTCAGGCAAACCTTTTTCCACAGTCATGAAGGGCAAATGTAAACACAGGCTGCCAGAAGCTGAGACCCTGAGAATCTCTGTGCTTTAGCCCAGTTTAAAATAAACATCATAAAGTTAAGAAAAGGATGTTAGCAGACATATTAAAAAAAGAAACTCAATAAATTCAACCCACTCTCCCCCCACCAGAAGCCACAGAGGCAGAAATTTCCACCAGCTCAGTAAGTACTGGCAAAAACAATATTTATTCCACACTTGGTGCTAGGACCACAAATGGCAATAACCAGATTTTCTGTTTCCACAAACCTGGAGTCATCTAAAATTCTTGGACCCATTTTTGCTCTGTTTATCATCCTTTACCACACAAACAGCAAGCCTTAAATTCCCTGGACATTTTTCTGTTCTCCTCTAGCTAGCTGTGCTCTCAGAGCATTGAAGATTTTGTCACCTCCCTTTGTGGAACACTGCTCTCAGCTACAGCATATTAAAGATTAAAGATTTTCCTTTGCTTTTATTTCTTCCACAGTGTTGTCCTATGCACTGAGACGATAGTCAGTAGCACTTGACACAGAAGTTAACTCTGAAGTTGGTCCATGCAACTGGTATGTCACACACATTGAACTGGAGCTCCTGAAAACAACACTTGTAAGCACCATTAATCATTAAACATGTATTGCACACAACAGATAAAGTAAACAGTTATCAGATTTTGGAGGAAACCCTGCTCACTTCCATCAAGAAGAGTATCGTCTTTCCAAAACCAGTAAAAATATTACACCACAGCAAGTGACCTCTGTTGTCATCAGAAAAATCTAGGTTTCACAGTCACTGGTGCAATTAAGTTCTCCAAAAGGTACCCAGAAGTTGAGATTGATGACACCTCCAGATTCATTTCCTGAGTAATTTCTCCCAGTTTTTTTTATTCCTACTTCATCTGGCTCCAGATAACAGCACATTATCACAAATAAGCATGAAGAGTCTTTTTCATTTAAATTTTTTTTTAGAAATAAAAATGGCAATTGAAATTCCAAATAAGGTAAATGGAACATTATTTCTCAGGAGAAAAGAACTGAAAGGGGAGAGCACGAACAGAATAAAAATACTGGAATCAAAACAGGATTACTTGAAGTATTTATTAACCTGTGAAAGGCATGTGTTCCCAAGGATCACAATCAGAGCTACTTTATTCTATTTTGGAAAATATTCTTATAAGCAAATAAAACTGGTTGACCCAAATCTGCTAGTGTCACCCAATATAATGTCAAATCATCACTACAGGCAGACTGCTTTGAAAAAGAATAACACAAGGTCTCTCACAACACAGTCCTGAATTTTAAATAGATCTTTCCTTGGTATAGGAAGCCACTGACAAACAACAAAAAAAACCCCAGATAACCACAGCATTCCATAAATTATAGAAACGCATTGAACATCTCAGCAAAGCAAAGAATACTGACATGTCATAATTTTCATGCTATATGCTGCATGGAGCAAGAATGCTCTGCAAGGTAAACAAAAAACTTTTTCATTTTGCACTGCAGTCATCATTAAGTGAATTTATCTGCAGCCTCTTCTAAGTGCACTTGCAGAGGAACACCACACAAATGCCTCCAAAATGCTTAGCTGTAATAAAACTATAATAATGATTTTATTTTGCAGCTGAGCTATCGTAAGCTGGAATGCAGGCATATAAATCTAAATTGAATTTTTAAACACTTGTATTTAGGATTCTTTTTGAGATTCACAATGAAAACTCAAGTCTGAATTCCCAATATGGAGATTTTATGCTTTAAATAGTAATATTTTTATTTGCTCTTCTGCCATAAATTTGATTTTGCCAATATAAATAGGTCCTAGTAATAGAAGAGAGATTACATTTAAACTTGTTAATTCTCTTTATGAAAATAAATTTAGTAATACATATATAGGGATCAGTAATAGTTCCCACAGTAATATAAAAAAAAGAAGCTTAATATTTGCCACATATATAATTACTAAAAGAAATACCCTTTGTGTATGCTTAACATAGCACCCAAGACAGTATTACACCCAATAATTTAAACTTACAGATATAATGTTGACATGTAAAATTCCTAGTACCTGGAATTATTATTTGCATGCTTCTTTATTTTCCAAATTACAATGGTGATGGTCTTTTATTTTTATGTGCAAACTCTTATTAAACTTACTTACTAGAGTGGCACTGCAAAAGTAGATGCGTATTACCTAGAAAACAGCACTGCACTCAGCTGAAAAATATACTCCAGGTGAAAAACAGGCCAAAACCACATACACAAATATTTCACTTTTATTACCCCTTTTTTATACTCCACTGAATCCACATGCTAAACCATAAGGAAAGGCAGTTTTTACCGGATATCATGTTTTTAAATGAGAAAATTCAATGTAACTATTCTAGTGTGTCTTTAGCAGCATTGATTTCTGCATCATAAAATCATTGCAGGGGTCTAACTCCAGGACAGATTTAGCCTAAGCCTTACTTTCTCTCTATTTTTTTACAAGAGGAAATGTTTAGATTTTACTAGCTGAGTCTGAGTTACCCAGTCAAGAGGTTTGGAGGCAGATGTGTTCCAGGGTGGGGTGCAGAGAATGATGCTTGCTTGTTGTTTGGTTTTTTTTTTTAAATGGAGAAATTTCATATTTTAAGATCCAAAAGCTGTGACTCAGTACTGCATAATACTGCTTACTGCTTTGGGAAAGGGGTGCTTGTTTGCTGGGAGTGTCTATTCAGTATGTCAGATTTAAGATTATCTGGGTATTTGGATAGTTCCAGTCTCATATTTAGCATTCAATTACCACAAGAATCAATAAACTGTCCCAACCTACTGTTGGGGGAAGGAATAAATTAGTGTAATTTCTATTTTACCAGACAGGAAATTGAGAAACAGAAAAATAAGTGGCTTGTCCAAGCTTATGCATTAAGTCTGCTACAGAGTGCAAAGAAATTATTTTCAACATTATTCTAGCCA
This sequence comes from Haemorhous mexicanus, assembly GCF_027477595.1. Taxonomy (NCBI): domain Eukaryota; kingdom Metazoa; phylum Chordata; class Aves; order Passeriformes; family Fringillidae; genus Haemorhous; species Haemorhous mexicanus. Next base: position 18,526,432 of record NC_082381.1, read on the forward strand.
AAGGACCTACAACACCATCCTTTTGTTCTCTTTTGAGTATAAACAGTTTTAAAAATCAGTGTGTAATATGCACCATGCATATCAAATGCACAAAACTGCATGCTGCAGCAAAAGAGACAGAGACTACAATCAGCTACATAAGAATCACAAGAAGGTTGTCTTTTCAGAATGTGCTTTGACACAACCCCTGACCTTAAAAGCCTATCAGAGGCAAGAACTACCACAGTTCTGTGAGCTGTCAGACATCCACGTATAACCCAAATTTGTTATGCTAGTATACTATTTTTTTCACATTGGTATTAAACTTTTTTAAGTGTGTTGCCACATTTGTATATGGTAAGTAACAATGGCAAGTGAGGCTCCTCAAACTAAGGGACAGCCAAGAAATACAGCAATGGCAAACAGGCAGTCCTTAGGCACCCTTAGTATACTCTGAGTATATTGAGTAAGCTCAGGGGACATGGGGCATGGAGTATGCAGACAGATTTGTTCTAGGGGTCCTGGATAAAAAAATTATAGCAGAAAGGAGCACAAGGAGTGTTTAGAAGGTAAACTTAAAAAACAAAGCAACAGAATGTGAGCACTACATAGAACAATTACCCCTGTTGCAGCCTGTTACCCCTAACTGAGCAGCCTGCTGGGATATGTAGAACATTTGATAGGTAAAATCACTCCTGCCATTTGGATAACAAGTTCATTAACAGTCAAACAGCAGTGCTGAAAATTAATGATCTGCATCTGACTACCCAATCAAAATCTGCTCTTCATAACAATATTTATGTTTGAGAATGGATCTAGCAGATGTCTGTTACTGTAGAATATTTGAGAATAACTAATTTTACCTAGAAAGCATTAAAGTAAAAGGAAGAAAAGATTGCGTTTTTTGGAACTCCATAATTTGTAACACAGAAGATGGAAGGATTTGGACAGAAAAGCAAGTGTAAAGTTCATGAAAGCACTTTTAGATTCAACTCCTCATTGCACAACAGAGAATGCCACATATGATGTTTCACTCTTCATACATTGATGCACACCAGTTAATTCATCAAGAACAATAAAGAGGTCTTCACAGCATATCATTGATAAGAGTACACAGAAAATTGGATGCTTTACATCAAAATGTATCAAGAAACATGAGGAAATTAAAACAATGTATTACAATTAACACAAAAAACACCACATCTTTTTGGCATTATGCTGACATCAAACTATTTAAACTGCTTAAGGTTCAATGATACCACAGAATCGTTAACCTAGAGGATGAAGAGACACAGAGATGTTTTCTCACCTCAGAAGTCTTCAGTTGTCTGCCAGGGAAATCTTTCTCCTGTGTGATCTTCATGAGCTGACCTAACTATAGCATGGACTTATAGAAAATTTACAAGACAGAGACCATCAAGACAAAACTGTGTTATTCAGCCTTCTGCCTGTACCTTGTGCAGTGCAAAGGGGCCATGGAGAGAGCCACTCCAAAAAATATGACCATCCATGAGAAGGGAAGGATTTCTGTAATGAACATCAGGAAAGATTCATTCAACAGCCAATCTCTGTCATTTGCTTATGTACGTCACCAAAGGTGACAGTGAAATGCCAGCTGAAAAAACTTGGTAGGTGTAGCTACCACCTTCAGACACAAGTGGACTCTTGAAAAGTCACTAGACTCTGTCAAACTAGTTATTCACAACTGCTGAGTGGGAAGAAAAATCTGTTTGCCAGTCTTCTTAAAAACTATTACTTTCTTTGGCTACAAGAAAACTAAGAGCTATCAATTCTATTAAACAAACCAGCACGAGGATCTTGCTACATGTATGTGAATGTATCTTAACTTCCAAGAAAAAAGTGCTGCATCCAAAAGAAAGGGGGTTCAAAGCAAGAAGGAGCAATTTAGCAAATGAGAGCAGCCAGTATCTCAAAGACAGAGCTGCTGAGATTTATCTCCATGTATTAGGGGTGTAGAGTAATGGCTGTTGTGTTGGATGGTGTATGGTTTGTAGATCTATGGGGACCCATCTCAACTGAATTCTTTAACAGCTGATATGACAGAGATGTCCATTACCCAAATGGACAGCACTCTTTATTGATCAGTGCTCCACTTAGCAATCCAATTTGCTATTCTTTTCTCTCTGTTCTCATCCACCCTAGACAAAATGAAGGAAATAATCAGGCTTTAAAATAGTTAATCCATCTATTAGGCAAAATAAGCAATTAAAGCACCTAAGGCACAGAACCTCTAGAATATCTGCCTCACCTTTCCATATGACAAGCAGGCAAAACTGAGAAGCAGTCCTAGTGTAAAAGAGGAGATAAAGAAATGCTACATTCACTACAAATTCTATTTATGTAAAGTGTCATGTTCCTTTCTTAGCTTCTTTGTGAAATGTTTTTGTTTCTCTTGACACATAGTGGGCAAAAAAAGCCAAAACCCCAACAAAGCAAAAGTGACTACCTTACCTAATAAACCAGTGAAACACCTGAGGAGATGAAACTGCCTGTAACTTGCTTTATATAGTTAGACTACAATTGCACAGTATTACAATACACACAGTATGTCTGTTAAACTGTTCTCATATGAAAGATTAGAGTAGGTGTGAGAAAAGCATGCTGTAACATGTAATATTATTCTTCATAGTACACATAAGCACCCATGTCATGGAGATAGAAGCTTTTTTTATTCCTTCACCAAGCCCAGTAATAGAAAAAATTAAAAATCTTCCAGAAGTAAACTGCATAGTCATTAGCAAACAGTCAATGGCTTGAACCTCCACTAGGGTTCAAACTACACTTTGCCCAGGCTTTTCAACATTTCTGTATGGAAAGCCTTCCATACCCAGATTTCCACTGAGAAATTTTTTATGATACTAGAAAGACAGTCAACTAGAGATGAGATTTCCCTGGCACCTGAGCCACAGACAGGACTATCAAATAATTCTTAATTGCTGGATGACACTGGGTGTCTGAGCTTGAATTCTGATCTCCAAATATTACCTATACAACTGGCTGCAGAGGTAAGGCTGTTATGATAGCAGCAGATAAAACCAATTAAAATGGAGAACAGTGCATATATTGAGACCCTGACTTTCACCATAAAATCAGTTAATGAGAGAACATAACAGAACATAACACACACAAGAAGCAATGTGTTCTCCGCTATATCAAGAACACAGCCTAGGATCTAAACTCCTTCTTCATTGGAAGGAGTCATGCACATGGAATAGCATAATTTGAGCCAGGGAAACCAAACACAGTAGCTATTAATAACTCCATAAATACTGGATTGCTAATAACAGTAGCACACATAGGTTAATTTTAAATTTAGGAAGGTGTTTACAGCTTCAACCACCAGCATGAATATTCCAATACAACTGCAGAGCATGTATTTTTATTTTGCCTTATATCTGAGCAACTTCTCCTTCCCAGTCATGCAATTCTGCTAGTATCTCTGTCTGGTATTGCTCATACCCTAATCTACTGCAGGATTTATCTCTTATTGTTGCTCTCAAAACCCCCAGATAAGCCTGTAAGCTTTAAAGTTTTACACACTCAACTAGTAAGAAACACAGCAAAGATGTTGCATGTAAAAAGGGACCATGAATAAGAATTTCTTAGTAAGCACATACAATTTTGTTCATTTGGCAGAAAAATGCAGATAGACAGGAAGAGAGAAAAATTGGAGGGTTGGTATCAAATCTAACTAATGGATCCCACAGGGCAGACCTATAACTGACTGCTGGAAACTAGTGTTAAAAAGGAGAATCTGGTTAGATGACTCACGGACATTAAGAAATAAAAACTTAGCTTTAGCCAAAGAAAGGCTGAAAGCTACTCTCAACACAGAGCTCCTTAGATCTCCCCATCCCCACCCATTTTCTCTCAAAATTCATTTAGATATTTGTAAGTCACCAGAAAAAGTACTCAGTAAAAACAGTAAAATAGGAAAAGAAAGACTTTAAAATTCATCCATCCATCCATCCATTATTTTTGTGGTACTACTAATCTCTGTTTAACTGTGAGATCTCCCTAGAAAAGTGGACTACCTACCAGAATGTAAAGTAAAACAGAGTCCTGACTCCCATTTTCTCATCTTTCTGATGTTTTCTCTTTTTACTACTGCATCTCTTTGATGGTGATTTAACCATTTAATAATGTTATTTAGACCTTGTGAAGTGATTCTCCAAGTGACATCATGGAGACCATCATTAACACAGTGTTTCAATTTCAGAATTAGAAAGCACTTTTTCTCCCACTGCACACACACCCTTGCAAAACCTCAACTTAAATACCTAAATGAAACATTTCCCTCCGTACCCCCACAAACTTATCTGTTTTCTATAACTAAAATTTCTGTTTGTCCAAGACTACCCAAATGGCCATTTGCTGCAGCCTTCTTATTATACCTCCCTGTTACTCACTGTGCAAGCTTAACTCACCCAGAAAACAAAAAGGGAGTAAAAAAGAGGGGGAAAAGGAGCATGTTATAACTGGCCTTAAATGTAAATAAGAATATTTCTAAAAACTGATGACATTGCTTAAAGATACTGGTCACCTCTTCTTATTTTTAGCCTTCAAGAAAGCACTGTGCTTTTTCAATATCAGCATTTTCATTGAGCCCACAGAAATCTAAACTCAGATGAGAAATGAAGAAATGTTTAACAAAACTATAACTCTCTTATTCACAAATTCATGTCACATTTGAGCTACAATTTTGCTACAGGTATTTTCAGGCCATTTCTGAAAAAAACCTCATTTTCCCTAAGCACATCCTTTTGTCTTAATCAAAATAATAGCATTATTACTATTTGTAGGGGTACAATTCCTAAATTGCCTCGTTTTGCTCTTCTAGTCTATTTTGATCCTCTGCTGCTGCTACACTTAAAAACAGAGCTGCAGCAAAAATGTCCTTCTTCTAATCTCTGCCCAGTTGGTAGAATTTGATGTCTCTGGTATGCTTCATTTGAATCAGTGAAGTAATTTTTGGATCACTATCTTTTTTCTCAAAATATGGCAAGCAGAAAGTCTTAGTGGCCTATTCCAACTCTTACTCCATGATTCTAATTTTTCTTATTAAACTACAAAATTATGGCTGGTACTAAATATGCAGTGCAATTCTTTGGGCAACACAGTATTTCAGATATTTGTACTACCTCTCTTCAGCATTCAGGCCATTGCTCAGCATCTTTTTGAGATCAATGGCTCACTCTTCTTTGCCTCTTCTGAGTGAATTAAATACTCCCTTCAGAGCTAAATGGGTTTCAGCAATGAAGATAGTTTGGCTGCTAATGCTTCCATATTACTCTCTAATGGGGGGACACAACTCAGTTTGTCAGTTCTGCACCTTTAGTGCTCACATTCACTTTGAAGTTTTCTCCCTTCAGGCTTCTCCCCTTTCTGCCCCCTTGTCACTTGTTTTGATATGGCTTGCACATTTCCTGCTATTACAATTAACAATGCACGTACAGAAACAATTGCCACTGTCACAACACACTGCTTCAAAGCTCTCTCCAACTTGCAAGACATAATACACAAAGAGGACACTAATGAAAAGGCTGAATTTAAAATCCCATTTGTACTAAAAAGGTCGTGCTACGTTGAGATGTCCTTGGGAGATTGCTGGGAAACACTGGGGTCTCTCAATGTTGTGGTGATCATTTTCTCATCAAGAGAATTATGCTTTACATGTCTGGACTGTTAAAGGGTGCACACATGCTATTTTAATTTATGTTTTTAGGAGGGCTGAAGCCTTTACAAAGAAAATGTGAGGGGCTATATGTTGCACTGCATGTACAAGGGATTATACCCGTCTCTCTTGAACTAATGGCAGAGCTGCAAGATGCAGCAGTGAACATCAGTTCAATTTCTTGGAAATGTTTTTAATTCAAAATCACCATCTTGCAAAGAAAATATGCAGTATACAAGACATATTTAAGAAAAATCCCCCTGGGGTTTATAAATATCTTGAAAAGAGTTGACTGTTTATACCCTAAATAATCAGACTAACCCACAGCAAGCACAGGTATATTCCCACAGGCAGTGGGTGTGCTACTCATGTTTTGTTATTTGAACATCCTCATGCCATCAGTATTCAAAATAACCTTTAAAAAATTAGTCTTTAGGTTTAGTCTCTTAGTACACTTGGAGAAGGTAGCAGCCACAGCTATAACATGTAATTTCAGACTGAAAGACTCATTAGCTATCTTAGGAGCATGACTGGTTGTTCCATACTATTTTAGGAAGGCTAGGAATTTCTGTGTGCTGGGACAGATGGCCTCACAGACTGAGATGAAACAACAGAAACAAGGGAATTTCAAAGAACACAGTAATTTTAGACACATTTTATATTACAGAGTATCGCCTGTGATAAAACACAATTCCTGCGCGTATGGGTATATGCAGAACTACAATCACACACTATCAATGAACTACTCTCTGCAGTTACAACCGCTGAATTCAGAGGTCTTTTAAGCAGATTGAGATAATAACTCTCAAGACACAGTAAGTCTTAAAATAGACTTACTTGAGAGACTCTAGATAATCTTGATAATCCATTTATTATTATTATATTCTTAAGTTTGAAGAAAGCTGTGTTGTATGTCCCAGCTCAAGGCTAAGTCTGAGCACTGTTACGTTAAGCCTACATCACACAAATCTCAGTACAATACCGGGCATGTGAAGACTGGTGTAAATGATGTTCAGTAATGTAGATATTAAAGTACAAGTTAATGTGATTTTGACATAGTCATAGTTAAAATTTCCACTTTTGTTAACAATCCTTCTTGTCTTCCCCACACAGACACTTTTGTCATATCTTCACAAGTCTGTGCCTTTATCAGTCAGAGCCCTAAATTACAACTCATCACTTTAAGAAAGGATGAAAGAAGGTAAGAGAATGTACTTTATCTCTCAGTTCTTCCATTTTCTTAATAATTTTCTTCTGGAAGAGCAATGTTTTTGTTTTATGACTGGAAAACCCATAGGAAGCAAAAACAAAGGCTCTCAGGAAGTAAAAAAATTCTTGAACAAAATAATATCATGGTAGTGACAAAAAAAACTGAACATAAAATATTCTTTATGTAGTTCTTTAAGCACATCCTGAGCTTGCTGTGAAGAAAACCAGAAGTCCAAAGAGGGTGGTAAAAAAAGGAAAACGTGTTTTACAGGACCTGGCCAAGTTAAGATAGGAAGGGTAACTCAAATGTATATCAAAAGCCTACTTGCAGGCAGATAGAAAAATATGTGCCTTCTCTACTACTAATAAACAGTCTTCATGTTTCTTTGATCAAGGAAAGAAGAATTCAAGCCAATGTTCACTCAATTACCAGACAGCATGATTCAAGAACACTTAACATATTAATGAAGCAAGACTCAGAAACAGTGCAGCAGATTAGAAAATACCTAAGATATCTCAAATTCATACATACTTCAAATAGGTATCATTTCCTCTTCAGAGAGGCAAGATAGCATTCTTTACTGTCAATATTTGGGACTGAAGATTTGAATTCAAATTTTCTTCCCTGCTCCCTTCATTCTGTTTCCCTCACAGCCCATCAACATTTGGGTGAATGTTGTGAGTTTTTTCATGTAGCAAACTTCAACGGAACTCATTCAGAAAATATTAGCCTATCTCATGCACAGATTCCAGAGGGACCAACCAAGTGTTAAGACAATTAGAAGGGATACCAAAGGGCAAATTCAATTTTACGTTTGTGTACTGCATGCCAAATTGCAAAGAAAAAAAAAAACTGAAAGAAAGAAAACAGGAAGGGAAAAAAAAGAAAAAAAGAGAAAACTCAAAGCAAGCTGACATCTGGCTGTTTCTTCTCAGGAGAGGTCCAAGATGAAAATAGCTGGGGCTCTGAAGAGCAGAATCAGCGTGTACTTGCAAAGGTGTCTCTTCAACACAGGTGTACTCCGTCTCTCACCTTCCTTAGTACAAAACTACCTTGCACATATAAAAATAGGAGACACGAAAAAAATCAATCACTCTTGCATGTAGCATCAGCAATTCTAGATTTATTTTAATATGTCCACATAGCACTATTCTCCACTTTATCTCTGCATCTCAATGGTGGTGGGGAGGGGGAAGGAGGAGATTTTAATCAGCTAATTCATAGATTTTATTAGGAAAATATACATGGTATTCAGGTATATTAATTGCTTTGGATTACGTCTATTTTTTTAAATATAGTGCCAAAGATGTTTGAGCCTCCTCAGTAATTCAAACCACAAAACAACAAGCCAAATCGCATGGGTGATTCATCTACTTCTATAGTGGGAAGCCACCTACTATTCTGCAGATGGGAATTACTGGGATTACCATTCATTTCTTTATTTCTTTTTTACTCATTATTACTACAATCCTGGCACCAGGACTGAACAGTCACATATAAAACTAACTACTGCAACTGAGAAATACATCAGATCTTTCAGCAAAGTAATTTACATTGAAAGTAACACTGGAGGCAACATCTACTAAGATATTCCAGTATTTCCCATCTATAAAACCCATTTTTTCATATCTTTCTTATTTGTCTAACTTCCTGCAACTTGAACATTTCTGTTGGGTGTTTTAAACAGGAAAAAATCCTGGCATAGGACAGTACAGATGGGAAGGCAGAAGGAAGGATAGCAGAATCCATGCCCCTTAGAAAATGCTTCCCTATGGAGCCTGGCATGGAGACTCCCAGCTCCACCACTACCCTGCTGTCAGAAGATATCAAAGCCCATCAGCAAATCCCTCCCTGTATGCAAAAGATGACAACCTGCTGCTGTTACCATTTATTCAGTTAGCTGAAATAGCAGAGAATTATGGGGTGAGCTACAAATGCCAGCATTTCCAATGATCCCTGACACTTTGATTTGGTATGAAAGGAGATGCATGTGAACACTTCAGAAAGGTGTTACAAATATTTGTCAGGTTGCAAAGTCAAATTTTCAAAGGCACAAAATGCTGAAAAGTTGCCATTTTACCTTGGTCTCAATCTGCATCTACTGCAATACAGTCCATAACAATGTGACCATGGTACTATTTGTTCTAGGGGACTCCTGCATCATTAACTCAGAATGAGAAGAGTCTGTTCAAAGAACAGGTAATTTTTTTTTCAGGATAATGTATTTCAATTAATAGATCTGAGGGTATTTTTCCCCTTCAAAAAAGTCTTGCAACAAAAAATGCCAGAAGCTTCTTACAATTACTCTAGAATTTATTTAGGTTTTTGCATATATTGACAAATCTTGCATTTAACAGTTCTGTCAGCTGAAGGGTATTATTAACCGTATGGTACAGAAATGGAATTGAAGCAGAAAAAGGTTAATGCAAGAGTGACCAACATTTTGGGTGTCCTCATTTGCAATGCTTTGGGGTGTTTAGCACTTTGTCACTCACTCATTTTCAAGACATAGTTCCCATTGACTACAATTCCACCTGTGAGAATTCACTACTTTTGCAGATTGGACCCTGTAATTTCAACTCAAGCCACCCAGCAAATCAGGAACAAGCAGTTAGCAATCATCTGCACAACATCTAGGTTAAGCCATTGCCTAAAACCACCACAGAAATTTTTGAAAAAGTTGACTTCACTCAATAAATCATATTCTTCCTCTGCTCACTGCATCCTGAGTATTGGTGGAAATTGGGTTTTGGGGATAACGTAGCCTATCATTGCACCACTTTTTGTCCAAGAGGATGCTCCTGCAACTAATTCTACTTTCTGAAGGAAATCACTAAAACCATTCAACAGCAAAATTTCTAACCAAAGCAGCATTTTTACTTTTACAGAGAAGGACCCAAGAATCCTTCAGATACCCCAAGCACTTGGCTATGACTATTAACCTTTGTGAAAAGTCATTAGATAGTAAGGTGAAGAAGAACAGTAAAAAAGGCAAATGACTGTGATAGCTAAGACATATGGGAAAGAAGACAAAGAGAATTTGTTTAAATGACTAATTTCTTTTCTCTTTAACCAGGTCAAACTAACTAACAAAATGCAGAAGACGTAAGGGAAAAAACCAGCAGCAGTAAGAATACCTATCAGCATATATATGGTACTTCACAGGTGTAAGCTACTTTTAAAAATTAACTAATTAATCCTCACAACCTCATATTCCCATCTGATGCAGACAAGTATTATAAACCTGCATTTTACAAGAGGAAATTAGGGCACAGAGATTAAAAGCTGCATTTCCAAAATGTCCATTAACTCTGTGTGTCAGTCTGGAGGGCCCAACTTGGGACACTGAAATAGAGGACATAAGATATTCTGAGGACCCTCAGCTCCTGAGAAAGCCAGCACTAGTCATAAAGAAGGCATCTGAGAAAAATATCTGAAGTTTGGCTGTGTGATAAAAACAGAAAAGCATTAAAATTTAGAAACATGTTTTGCTATTAATACACACAAGTTTGAGGCAGAGCTGGACCTGATAATAATTTAAAACTGAATTTAATATACATTCATTAAGGCAGCTAAACATTGAAATAACCTCTGAATGAAGCACTTGTGCTAGGCAAATAATGTAAGGAACAGAGAAGGAGGTACAGAGAGAAATGAAGAGGGCTAATTCATGGCCTGTTCATCCAATGCAGACTGAATCTGGTAATTGTTGAGTTAAAAATGAGAGCAAAGGGGAAAACCTCAATACTTGTACACACAAGAAGCCTTTCTCCATCTCTGGAGCACAGCAGTAAGGAGTACACAGGTCCTGAATTTGGCATGCACAGCAGTCTCCTGGAGTCCCACTGCTGGTCAGACAACAGATGAGCTTCTTCCTCTGCAACCTGAGTGGTTATCAAACCACACCCAGCCCTCTCGACACAGGAAAAGATCCACTCCTTAGAATGATTACTTGCAGAACTCCAGGTTTTAAAACAGGCAAAACAAGTGTTTGGAAGAGAGAATAGACTGGTGGGTTTGTGATTTTTTTTTAACCTTCTAAAAACTGGACTTCAGATGAGGACAGCACAAACAAACCTCTTGAAGAAGTCTATTTTCCTATGGACAGACAAAATTCTTAAAGTCATACCCTGAAAATTAAAATCTTCTCTTAATTTTTAAAGTGTGGCATCACACAAGCTTGCCTCTAATACTTATCATTGGTAATGAATGCTCTCCAATACATGGGTAACAAAGGCAGCTGACAGTGTGCAGCAACCTGAATGCCAGGCTTGGAACATATATTCTTCCCTGTCATCTAAACCTCTTCTTCACTTCCCAGTAAAGGAGGAAATAAGAACCACACATCGAACCTGTCTCATTTCTAACTCGTTTTCATCAAAAACATGTCTTCCACAAACATTGCCTGTCTGTCAAGGCATCAGGCCTTGGCATGCCAAACAATGCATGCCTTTTGTAATCTCAGCTGCTAGCCATGTATATTTACTGCATCAGCTACTGTATCTAAAGCTTCATCTCTGTGTCTCTTCAGTAGAACATGAAGTATAACTGTTATCAAAGAGGTTAAGCAAATCAACTTCCTTTCTGACACAAAGAATAAAACCATTATGGAAATAAAAGTTCCACACTGCAGAAAATATTCAGGCCTGTATTAAATGAACAACTATGTATGGGATTTCTGGTTTCTAAAGGAAAAACATACAACTTTTTCTAAGCACATTTCTTAGACCAGTCCTGTTTGCAGAGCACTGAACACAGTGTGCTCCCTCATCTGCCATTCTGACCAGGACATTTTATAGCAACCCCTCTTACCCCCTCCCCAGCCCATTTACAGAGCTTACAAAGAACTAAATTTCTGCTCTTAGCTCTCAATAAAAGAGAATGTCTGCTTTCAAGCCCTGCCATTTTTTGGAAGAAGGACAGGTATTTTATCTCAGCAATTCTTACTGAGTACTGCATCATTCCAAAGGCTGTTGTTAATTACTTAAGGCTGAGGTCAGAAACCTGTGGTTTGAAAGCCACATGTGGCTCTTCAGGAGCATGTGTTTTACTCTTCAAATCTCTGGCAGAAGCCCACAATTTTCAACAACCCACAAGCACAAAAGAAGGGTTTTTTTGGCAAGAAAGGGCCTTAACAGCTGTGTAATAAACACAGCTTCTTAAGTTCTCTTCTGCATCAGCTAAGAACAAATTAAACTTTGGAAAGTCAATTTCGATAAGTAACATGTTATCTCTAGACCTGCCATTAACTTTGCTGAAAAATTGATATGCACACAAAACAAACAACAAAGTAAATCATCATAGCATTGGATTGAAAAAACAGCAAGCAGTACTCCTAAGGAGTTATAATTCTACATGGTAGGGATTTTGTTTTGTTAAAAAAAAAAAAATACCAGCAACATTAAATGTTCCTCCCCTGATGCCATTATAGACTGATTTGCACAGAGACATTTCAGTGCAGAGTCGGTGTTTGTCATCTCTTTGTCTTGTATTGAATAGTGTTTCTCCAAATAAAAACAAACTTGCCTACACACACTCTCAACACACAACACACACAAAAACACACACAGAAGGAGCCAGATTTTTCTTTCCTCCTGTAACATTCTGGGTCAGTTAATGACTTGAAATTACTGGAAAATGGAGGGGCCAGAACAGGAGAGAGATATAGTTTGTAAAAGCTGCCCTCCAACATTGGTACTGCTGTTCAATTCATCCTTGTGATCAATTTAGTTGTCTCTGGAACATCTGTTCACAAGCTGACAAATGATGAATCCCATCTCAGAATCCATAAGCAGAAAAACATCAGTCTGATAAACAGCTAATAGAAGAAATATATGCACCTTTCATAACGAAGACAAATCACTCATTCTCACTAAGTGCTTCCAACAGGAACACTAATTCTGTATTTATTTTCAGAGCATATGTACTGTGTCCAAAGCAGTGCATTAAAAAATATCTCCAGCAGCCAACTGGTTTGATTACATTACTCTTCCCAGAGTAACAACAGCTCTGAAACAATAACGATATTAAAAGAGCCTCTATGAAACAAAAACACTTCAGCAATATTTTGTGGGGCTTAATTTTCTCATTTTGCTGTGGAGTAGGGTGATTATTGTATTGAACACTTTTCTCCAGGAAATACCCACAAAATACCAAGGTCACCCAACAAAGGCTTTCATGCACTTTCTCTTAAACACAGCAGTTATTTTAATTAATAACTGCAAGAAAATACTGCAGGATTCTCTTTGGTTTAGACCTAGTCAGGTGATTTTCTTGACACCAGGGACACTAGGTAAATTGCAATGCTCTTCCCAAGCCAAATAAAGGTCTTTTTTAAAGCTAGGATGTTGATGAATTGTTATTTGCCATGGCCTAAGCAAGCACAGAACACCATATCTATTCCTCCTTCTGTTCTCTCAGGAATGATGAATGGAAAAATGTAGTAGGAAGTGCTGGAGGCCAGCCTGAGCTGAAAAATCTAGCAAATATAGGAGGATTGTTTTAATCAAACTGTGAAAAAAAGCAGCCCTGTATTACTCTTCTAGCTCTGTCCTCTGATTGCAAACATGGAGCATGGGAAATATTGCACTGCATTTCTCTGTCTGAAAATGGTTAACACATTGAAAATAGCACAATCACCCTTCACTCTCTGACACAGAAAAAAAGGACCCCTTTAACACAGGCAGTTTAAATCCTGACTTACGAGTTATGACATGCTTGTAAAGTCAACAAAGATGCTGTAGTGCACACAGATTCTTTAGTCTGCAGGTGAGAAGTAATATTTATCTCCTTTGAAAAAGCTGGATGACTTATATCCTACTATCTAGTGCCCACACCATACATATTCCACACCGTAATATTTACTCACAGATAATGGATAATGGAAAGTAATTATCAGATATGCAAGTTTTCATGAACTTAACTGGAATATTTATGAGATCCAATGAGCTGTTTCCCACAAGGGGGACTGCACAGGCCACTAAGGGTATGCACCCCTCAAATTCTAATGTGGATTCAGATAGACAGCTTAGAGATGAGTTCAACGTGCCACTAAGATGGGCCTGGAGAACCTCAAGGAGTGGACTTATGTGAACTGCATGATAGGTCCCACAGATGGGTCAGGACAACCTCTGGTATGAACACAGGCTGGAGGACGAAGAGACTGAGAGTCATCCTACACGGAAGTTCTTGGGGATGTTGGTAGATAGAAAACTAAACATGAGCCAACAAGGTGCACCAGAAGTCAAGAAAGTTGACCTGGGCTGCATCACCAGCAGCACGGGCAGTAGGTTGAGGGAAGTGATTCTGCCCCTCTGCTTTGCTCTGCTCTGCTCTGCTCTGCTCTGCTCTGCTCTGCTCTGGTGAGATTCCACCTACAGTACAGAGTCCTGTGCTGGAACCCTCAGCACAGGAAAAACACAGGCCTGATGAAGCAAGTCAAGAGGTGGACCCCAAAAAATCAGAAGAGTGAAGCCCTCCCACTGTGAAAAAAACCCCCACCTGTTAGAATGGTGGTTGTTCAGCCTGGAGAATAAAATGCTCTGGAGAGACCTTATTGCAACCCTTCAATATTTGAAGGGAGTTTATAAGAAAGATGGACAAAGGCTTCTTAGTAGAGCCTGTGATAGGACAATGGTTGTAAATTATGGGGAAATAAAAGGCAGATTCAGACTAGATATAGGACGAAATTCTTTACAAAGAGGGTGGTGACACACTGGCAGAGATTGCCCAGAGGGGCTGTGGATACCACATCCCTGGAAACATTCAAGGCCAGGTCAGACGGGGCTCTGAGCAACCTGCTCTAGTTGAAAACGTTCCTGATCATTGCAGGGGACTTGGAGTAGGTGACCTTTGAAAGCCCCTTGTAATACAAACCATTCTATGATTGTCTGAGATCAGAGAGATCACTGTTCAGCACACTAGTGGTGCTGTGTAGCAGGCAGGCAGTCTGTGGGGGGCAATGATCTGCCTTGACCTAGTGTCTCTGCTTCACAGAGGTATAATCCTGCAAGCACCACTTTGTTCCTGCTGGATGGGAAAGTTTCTGCTGTGGTCAGAAATGCCTTCCAAGCTACGATCTTTCAAACATACACACATGGAGGAGCAGAAGATGCAAATTTTGTGTCACCAGTATCAAGAACTGCACTTCTTTTTGTGTTTTCACTGAAATAAGTGACTATGCAGTAAAGGCATGAGCCCTGGTATTTCTTGAGACATGGGACTATGGAAAATTCCAACTTAGCTGCTGTAGAAGCTCAGAAGTGATACAGAAGTGGTTAGAAGCAACACACAATTACATTAAGAAGTTCCTCAAGCCCAGTGACAAAACATGTAAGGTCACCTATCAGCTGACACACCTTAGTAAATACAAGAACTAAGTTGGTGGTCTTCATCCATGCAGACAGGTACCAATTCACAGGAGCTACCATTTATTTTTATATAATTCTAAGTAGTGCTCACAGTGTCTTGTAAAGAAGTCAAAACATGAATAAACTTAGCTACCACTTCCCTGATCCAAGTAAGTGCTTTAAAAGCCAGACAGGAAAGCTGTTCAGTGAGCTGAATCTTTTGTTTCAGTATTTGGGATAAATGTAGTCTGTGAATATAAGGTAGAATTCAAGAACCTCTCTTGCAGCTTCATCTAAATCCACCAACCCACTTCAGAGGTACTTCTAGAAACATGTCAACAGTTGGTTAACTTTTAACAAACTTGGCTGTACACACAGTACATGTAGGCATGCAAATAGTAAACCAGTTATTCCTGTTGTGACAGAAGTCACAACTGCAAGTTGAGCATGCAATTTTATAAAATTGAGTTCCAAAATCCTAACAGAATTGGGGTTTAGATGGCAGAGCAGTTAGATGCATTTAAAGAGTTTAGCACACAAGGAAACCATGACATTCTTCAGTCTGCCTGTATATTTTAGCATTGATTAGTGCCAACCACATAGTTCACTGCTCTTCCATAGCAACTTGAGCACGACTTACTGAAGTTAATTCAAAGTTATTAAAACAGATGTGTATAGTGCTGCATAGTTACAGAGTTCTCTCTCATTAGTATTACAACTGAAATTTCCATTGCACAGATGATACTATGCTAAGATGGCATTGTTACTCTGCTTTTCTTCCAACTCCAACCTCCTGTCTATTCTTAGTCCTCAAGTAAAATGGTTTCAAGGTTGTTTTTGGGTTTTCCCTTGCATGGGGTTAATATGGATTTTCCGGCAGTAACTTCCTGCACACTAATAAATTTCTCAAAACTAAAAAAATTACTTTGAATGGAAAAGAGGACTTCTACAGAACAATTCAATAATAAAATGTTTAAGAATTCCTGGAAGAACATAAGCTGGTTTTATTTCTTTTCTAAAACAAGGAAGTTCAAGGTTGGTGGTGATTTTTTTTTTTTAGAGACAGATTTAAGGAAACACTACTCCCTTTAGTGAAGAACGACAATGCTATTACTCAGGCTTTGGCTTAAAACACAAACACCAAGGACTTACTTTGCCTTTCTCCTACCTCACTACATTTGTTACCACATTTCACTATGGTGGGATTCTGCTTCTGTGATCACAGTGCCACAAAGGCACCTGAAGTCATTACTCACTCTGTTAATCACTAATATGAATGGGGAAGAAGGGCCAGAACCTTTTCACATTACAGTCTCATATTGCTCAAGGGGAAATAAATAATCCAAGTGTTTAAAGAGGATGAAATATAAAATGCCCTCCTTATAAACTTAACTTAAAGGTAAAGGTGTCACTTGTTTCTAAACCTTAGCTACCCATGCAGATTGCATTATCCATAGTCATTTGTACTTCCAGAGCAATTGCTACTATTTCTGTCATTTTCCAAAGCCTATAAATATATGAAAGTACTTAAATACAATTGTGTCAAATTTAAGTGCTATGGTTTCCCCAGGTTTAGCACCATTTTTCACACAAGTCCAAGCAGTAAAGTTTGACTATAAGAAGCCAATTCAGTTATGAGTACAAAATGTGTTTATTTTCTACATGATGCAGAATTGTAAAGAGGTTCTTCCTCTTTGTCTTCCAAATAAACAAGCTAAAGGAAAATGTTGTAATGGTAAAAGCACTAGCTTGAATCTCCATTCCACACATTTACAGCACAGTTTTCTTGCCTCCTTTGTAGCCTAGTAGCTCTGTTTTCATCTGTTCTACTGGGCAATGTAAAAACCACTGTGCAGTTCAATACCTTTGTTTCAGGGACAAAATTCTTACAGCTGTCCAGGAGGTAAGAAATGACATTTCTTTTACAACAAGGGAAACTAATATATTGCATCAATTTCATTCAGGGAGAATTGAAAACAGACTTGCATGTTCCTGAAGGACAACACCAAGACCCATGCCCACTACCTTTCAGAATAATCACACCAAGCTAACCTATAAACCCACAGCTTAAACCATGACACAGGGAGAGCCTCAAGTTCCTGGCAGACAAATCCTCCATCCATTTTCCCTACAGCTCACAGAAACCCTTATTGTTACCAGCAATGTTTTCATCTTTTTATTCTGTAGCCAAAAGTTGCTCCTTCAGTACAAATTAATAGCACACTTGGGATAGGAAGACCTTTGGGAGACCATTATAGGATTTCAACACCATTTATGTCATCACTATATGGTGCCTCCTTCACAAAAGGGTAGGGCAGCAGGTTGTGCCCGTGTGCTTGGACAACTGTAATGCTGCAGATTTTATTTGTACACCCAGAGAGAGGAAACACTTGCCTTTACTGGCTTTAAAAAAAGGTCAGTGTTTGATTTAATAAATGCCCTGCCAAGAAAACAGACTCCATTCTCAAAGGTTTAACACTAGTACTCACTGGGTGGCTGGGTGTCTCAGAGCATTGCTAGCAAGCTACAAAGACTTTAACATCTGTGGATTTCCCCAGTTTGAAACCAGCCCAATTCAGCTGTTTCTATACTTAGCAGTCTCTGTAAATACATGAGAGATGAGTTTGGCAAGCCTCTGTTCCAGCTCTGCATTACAAACTCATCACAGTGGCCTTTAAATACAGAGGTTAAAAACCCACCTATGGGGAAATGCACATTTTAAATTCAAGTTAATAAACCTGTCTTCCTGTCTCTGTAAAACATACTGGAGTTCTGTTGCTTAATATCCAAACCTTTGCCTGTTCAAGCAGTCCTATTGACTTACTTCAGAGAAACCACTCATATGGGTTCAGTCATTCGTACACATGCTAAAACATTTTCATGATGAGGCTAAAGGGACTATACGTGAAGCAGACTGTCAAAACAATAATTTAAAACTCAAGTGCATAACACTGCATGCAACGGTATATAAAGCTGAAAGGAATGACTTGCAATCTCAAAGAAAATTGATTTAATAAATACTATAGCAATAATAACATCAGCAACTACACAAGCTCAGTACTTTCTAATTTTCAGAACATCACATAAACAAAATATCATACTGATTGGACACAGCACCTATGTGTGTGGTAGGTATTTGTTCTTAAGTCCTTTGAATGGAAGGGTTACAGTCTCATTTTTTCCAAGCAGATTATGGCCCATAACCATGTATTCAAATTATGCACAGATGCTACCCTTTTGTCCCTGCCCTCACAAATCTTGAAAACAAATAACTAATAAAAAATATATTCATTGCAGTAGCAGTGTTGTAGTCACTCCAATCCATCTAAAAAAGCAACAAAACTCAGAATCAAATATATGTGCTGGTTTAACCTCCATAAATACTTTTTTCAAGTGTTATTTCTTCGGTAATACTTCATGTCCCAAAGATGATTCATCCCCCTCTAAAAAAAGTAAAAATCAAGATAGACTTTACCAATGAAAAACAATGACATTCTGTATGTGCTCAAATATCATTGCACTGATGCAGTACTTTAAGTCTGCTCTCTGTGCCACATCTGAGACATGGCTCCTGGTTGTCTGGCCTAACAGTCAGGCTGTTACCAGTATGCAAGATGTGTGTGCTCCCTCTGTTGGCTATCTTGCTCTTTGGTAGGAAAACAAAATCACATAAAAGGGAAAAAAACCTTACTGGGAGGGCAAGCTATTTTAAGCTTTTGGCTAGGACACGAAAAATTATCTCCTATGAAGGGGATAATGAATTTAGAAAGAGAGAAAACACACAAACAACTAAATGGCTGAACTTCACCCAGCACTTGACCAGACCCTAAATTTTCCAAGCACAAATGCGTGGTCTCAGAGTTTTCTCTTTGTAATGAATTGGTGACGTGTGTTACTAACACCATCAGGTTTAGGCATGTAAAAAAGTACTCAGATGTCAAAGTACTGGTATGTCAAAGCACAAAAACCACTATGAAAAATTATGCAGCTGCTTATTTGCTTGCAAATGCCAAAGCCACAAAAGCAGATTTGGAAAAATATTGGATTATCTGTGCATATTCATAGTATTTAATACCAAGAAACCTAAATCAAAGTTTCAAATTCTTTAACAAAAATCCTTTTAAAAGGTTTTAAAACAATTCATACTTAGTAGAAGTTCACACCAACAGCTATTTCATTCAGCGACATGAATCAAGCAATTATTCTGGCTTGGTAATTACAAAGACTCTAAGTGGTGATATTGGTCATAGTACTGCCTACATAGTATTTTGGACAGGTAATTAACTTGTATGATGTCAGGAATTCACACGTCTTTACTCAGTAATACCATCAAACAACTGTATTGCAAGCGCACAAGAAATGCAGGCATATCTCCTGCTGAGACCCTTCACCCAGGAGCTTCTGAACCCAGCAGAGCTCTCCAGCAGGGAAAAATAATAAAACAGGGAAAGACTACTGTGAGAATGAACAGGACTCTCTTGCAAGGCCACAAGTTGTTATACAAAAACATCTTAGGTAACGACAGGCTTAGTGAGCCAGTGACTTATTAGTCAACACAGGGGTGTGTGGCTGGCTGGGATTCCCAAATCAGATTGTCTGCCAGACAGTCAATTCCATTACACTGCTCCTGTGTAAAACCTTCAGACAGCTATCCTCCTGCAACGTCTGGAAGGACATCCACCAAGCAAGCAGATCTGTGTGGTCCCAGGAGCAGAGGTCTGTCCTCTTTTAGCTTTCTAGCTTCATTGTGACTTCTCTGTTTCTCTCACCCACCACAAACTGAACACCAGCCTGCAGAGCTGCAGTGGTTACCAGTTGACATCCTTGACAGAAAAATATAAGTGGCACTTAGACAATTATTGCAACATTGTACTTAAAGTATCAATAGCTTTAGGGCTTCCTCCATTATATTATCAGGTTCCGTCCTCATTAGATATTGTGGCTGCAGCTCACAGTACTGTTTAAAACACAGCGAAACCAAGCTATAGTTTTTGCCTGCTGAGGAACTGGTGAGTACAAAGCATTGCTGAGGAGTGGATATGAAATATGAATGTATTTCTCTCTTGACAGCAATGAAGTGAAGATACCTTGGTCTTTGTATTGCACAAAAATGTTACTAGATCCCAGCTAAGACTAATGGTTAGAGAAAAGCTTGTCCTCACTCTGTAACCTGCAGAGGTGAAGATCATAAGATCATGCATGCTCTTGACACTAATCAAGTTAAAGCATTCTCTCACCTTCCTTTTTTTTTTTTTTAATTTTTTTCCTTTTTTTTTTTTTTTCCAGAAAGAAGGAAATAAAAGCACTCTATTCTGTTTTATCCTGATTAGTCCTGATTATGTGAATATTCTTCCGCCTCCATCAGGACTCAGAAAATAGCTGCATAATTTTTGCTCTATGGGGCCCAAGCTTGGGTTTAGAGTGTAAAATCCTGATATCTGCTCAACTCTTTACATACTGAAATGGATGAGCATTCTCTTTACACAAAATGGATGAGCATTCTCTTTAGCAGAACTTTCAGTCCACATTACTCTGGCAAAAATATAGCTGAAGGGCAATATAAAGCATCTCTGTAACTTCTCCTTTAAACGTGTTCTGCCTGTGGCACTGCAGAACCTTACAGGAATCTGGGCTGAGGACATGCAGCAGACACATCTCTCTTGAAAAGATTTTGAGCAATGATAGCAGACAAGAAAAACCCTAAATTCTAAAACTCTGGGACTAGAATAACAAATAGGTTGTAACTGCCACTTATTTCTGGCTTCTCGTCAGCTCTGATTTTCATATCTACATATTTCTTGAAGAAACATAAACACAGAATTAATATTAATACTAAGCACTTTAGACAACAAACAGAAAAAGTAAACACAGCAATCTAGGCATCCACCCATGCTATGTGCCATACTGAGTAGTTTTTAGCTACAAAGATAGAAAAAGATCCCCAAGAGTTTGCCAGCTAAGAGAGTAGTCCATCATATACTCAGAAAAATAGCATACAAATAATATGTATAACAGTCATTTTGAATCTGGGATTCAAATTATTATTATTCAAATTACATTAGCCAGTGAATAGCTCCCCTCTAAGAATTCCTGTAATTTATTAAAGAACTGACATAATTCAGCAACATTGCTTGCAATAGGGAAGAGGATATGAGAAGGTCATACGTAGCTGTGTGGGGGGTTATGCTCCATGGAGTTGCAATAAGAAGCATCAATGTGCTTGTTTACAAAGATTTAATAAATCAAATGTGACTAGGTACTTACAATGATGGCTTAAAGCATATTTAAAAAGAAGGGTAGAAATATGGGCCCAGTGTCACCTCTGTACTTTTCAGAAAACACATACACTATGAATTGTTAACATTCCTTAGTCCAAAACCTAGCAGCAATCTGTGGTATTGCTGATGTGCTCCATCTGTGACTAAATACAGTGTAACTCGGCATGTATATTGAATTAAATAACTTAAAGAATAGAAAGAATATTTTTCCTCAAAGCAGGGCAAGAAAAATATTAAAAAGAAGGGTTTTTTTTTAAAATAACTCTTCACTGAAGAAGGTTTCTGTAGTGATCTCTGCAGTATAATGATTGGAATTACTGAGAGAGAATGTCAGTCGCTCAAACATAAACAGCAAAGATAGTTGCTGACACATCTGGAAAGCCCATTATCCTTTAAAAAAAAATTATTTAAATTTTGAACTTCAAAATACAAAAGTCCAGAATGCCTTAAATGGAAATGCACATATATATAGCTTACCTCAACATACATTTTGAAATTGACAAGATAAGTAGACAGGTTTTTGATATAATGTATTCAGATTGGTTCTAGTCACTAATCAATTACCATGAAGCACTGCGAGACACCAAAAAACCACAACCAACCAACCAAACAAACAAAAATTTGAAAGGTGCTATGTAAAATTTATTTTAAATTCCACAGATGCCTGCCATTAAGGTTTAAGTTCCCTGAACTTAAATTAAAAAAAAAAAAAATTCTTACATTGTGAAGCAAATGACAGTACAAATCTATCTATTCATTAGAAATCTACAATGTCATAAGAAATATTTGCATAATGGGCAACAGGAGAGAATAGGGTACTCAGCTCATACCCTGCATTAGTCCCTATGATACTAGCCAGCTTTATTATGGCAGCACAGAGAAGTCTTACCGCTGAACAATATTCTTCTGACTTTGAGAGCATACCTGTGCATACCTGTTCTATCTCAGGATCTAGAAGAGGCAAACATACTTTTGTAAATACTAGAATCATTTGCAGTTAACAAAAATATAATATGCAAATAAATATCACCGTACAAATGGAAGTCATTGTAAAAGGGCATTTCAGTTTCAACTATAGTAAAAATACAAAAACAAGATCACAGAATAAGTTACCCCTAATAAGTAATAAAAAAATTATTTTTCATCTGATAGCTATCACGTGATTATATATCTGATACATTTTTTTCTAAACATATTGAAAGAAATAAAGCCAAACAAAAAACATAAACAAAACAAAACACCACACAACAGCAACAAAAACTAAAGAAACCTTTCAGAATAAGTGAACCAAATCCTTATGTTTAAACAAAGGAGTTTGAAATAAATATTCTCCTTTACTGCACTTGAGACCATGCTGGACTAATTCAGTAGCTATTTATGCCTTTATTAGAAAGAACTAGGAAATAGATTCACATCTATTCCTTTGAACTGGCATAGATCCACACTGCTGCTAACAGATGTTTCTGCTGACATAAAGAAGAGGTAATGAGGAGCAAGAAGATGGCAGAAGAGCAGATTGCCTTTTGCAGTAACAACAAGACTTTGCAGACAGAATATGTATCAGTTTTCCATAATTTTTTTTAGTCTATCTAGGGAACAGGAATTATAGTTCATTGGTGATCAAGATTAGTATTTTATGCCTTTAATGTACCATCAGGGTTTCCACATGGTTTCCTGAATTCTGGTTTCTCAGCAAGTGATAAGGAGACTAGTAAGAGCTTGTGATAACGTGAGTGGTCCAAAATAATATATGGATAGAAAACACAGCAGTCAACAGCCTTCAGGATGAGTGCAGTCAAGAACTTGTTTTGGTGACAGAAATATCCAATTGCTACTGCTAACTACATCTCAGTCAGTGACAAAACCAGACTTTCCCTATTTCAAGTCATGTATTTCTCTCTAAAACAAGGCTATTTTTGAGTTTGGGATAAAAAAAATTCTGTACCTACAGAGGTGATGGTTCAGGACATGATTTCAGATATCTGTGTCTTTCAGTTAGCTCTGGAGTAACTACAAGGCACAATTCTTTAGCATTTTCAGCATTTCAGAAAACAGTGATGCTCACTTGGTTGTACAGTACCATACAGCAGCTAATTTCAGAAGAGATAAAAAAAGGTACACAGAAAAAGATTCTAAATTGCATATGTGAGTAACAAAGCACCAAGTCTCTGCAATTCTTTTATCTACTTCCTCCTTTTTCATGACTTCCTAAAGGGTGCTTCTTGAATATCAAATTATGAATATGATAGGGACAGCAAGTAATGTGAGACAGCCATTTGTTTAAAAGGGCTAACCCCAAGCCACTAGTGCTTGCACAAGCTGTTAAGCTCTGTTATTATACCAGAGCTTTCCAGAGGCCAAGTGCAGAAGGGTCATCTCTGAGAAATTGTATACCCTTTACTTCGTGTTTTGCTCTCTGGGGTTAGCTGTAATGTGACCTTCAGAATGACTTGAAGCTCGAGGTTGGAAAAGTACAGATGCTGCAGCAGATCTGAAGGGCAGCAGTGGTGTGAGAGGAGTTCCAAGGCAAAGCCACGAAAAAGCCCATGATGCTGCAGGACAGACTTGTGGCACCCTCAGCCCCCGCCTTACACCGCAGGCTGTGTGCTTTGCACAGAAAAGGAGAGAAGGAAGAAAAGCACATGTGATGCAAAAAACAAATACTGTGAGGATTTAAGAAAGAAAACAATTACAAAGCCTGCCGCTCAAGAACTCAGGCTGCACACTAGAAATTACTTTCCATTTAGCTGGGATGTTCTGGTGATCAGACAAAACCAGAAAAAAGTATGCACACTTGATGCTTTGTATTTATTATAATCTTTATGTAAATGTCATGGTATCTTTAATTTTCTTTGCTAATACAATTTCTGGCCTTCCACAGTGAAGTCTGTGTTTGTCAAAAGTACAATTTTTCCATTAGACAAGATTTTTCAGCATCTCAGGGTAAATGTTTAAACAAAAGATTAGGGAAAACATCATTCAATTGCGGTTTTTTGAAGAGGCAAACACTATGCTTTTAACACACCCTTCAAAATGTCTTTTAGCTACTGTTTCAGTTTCTGTTCACTGTTATCATAAACTATAAATATAAAAATTATGTGTATTTTCTGACTGGTTCATAAGTGTCTGCTTTCATGCACAAAATTCTATTTCTATTTCTAAATAGAAACTGCTTCTGTTCTGAAGAATTTGTACTCCAAGGATCCCAAGAAACAAAGGGCTCAAAAGTTCTCCATCTATCACTCCTTTATGTCCAAGGGTCTTGAGGAGAAGAGAGGAAAAGGACATCAATACCCTTCTCTTCAGACTCAGCATTACAAGCACGGCCCAAAGAAATACAGTCACTATTCTTGCCAGTGTTCTCAATTCAGCTTGGTTGTGGGGTGTTTGTGGTTCTTTCCCACTCCTAAATTATAAATGGAGAATGTTTCAAAATTCCATCAGTTTTCAGATAGGAAAAATTAAAGAGAAAAAGAAAGACAGTACCAGAATACATAATATGGGCCAATTCATGGACAACTTTAAAGGAAATTTTACGCACAAACAGGTATGGAGCTAAAAGTTAATTATAAATGACACAGGACAATTCCTATCTAAGAATCCTGAGGTTTACAAAAGAAAATGTTATCCCAAGGTCTAATAAAACATTATGCCTGAATGTCCCTTTCTCACACACCAAAGGGTACTGCTATTGTTCCCCAGCAAGGCAGACAGCTGGCACTGCACTCTGAGCACCAGCACGGCTGTAGCCAGCAACTCATTTACGACCACAGCATCAGTCAGTCAAAGCAGATAATTTAGTAGAAAACCTCCCAGGCTGGTAGTCCTCCCATCCCTCACTCCCCGCACATGACAGCAGACAGGTCTGGTCAGGCTGCACAATTCCCAGCCTTCAAAAGCCCAACATTTTTCATGTTCATTTGAGAGGCTCTTTCCCTCGGATTCAAAGTGCTTTCACAAACGTGTTAGTGGGTGAGAGCTTTCTATTCTCACACTAGATGTGATTAATTTGTGGCATTCACATGGCTAGTTCGGCACAGACAATGGGAATGGACTGGCTCACACCCCATCTACAAGCAATTTGTGCCACAGAAGTTCAGACTGTAAGAAAAAAGGCTTTGACAGTAGCAAGTTTCCTTCTTGTTATGGATGGTGCTGAGTGAAACACAATTAAGTATTTCTGTGAAAAGAAAGAAGGTAGCTCCATTACCAATAGCACAATTATTATTGGAATAGCCCTGATAGCGACAGAACAACCTTTTTCTCATTCCTGCACAGATGAAAACAAAATGCATTAAAAAAGCAAGACCTGATTCATGGATTTTGTTTGATTCATCCAGGAAAGAGTACACACTAAGAAACGAGGGACAGGAAACCTGAATAAAAATAGGTTTAACTCAGATATTCAGATCTCCCTCTTCCATTTACACTTCCAGTTGCAGAAGGGCATAGTAAAATAGCAAGAAAGATATTTTTTGAATCCTCTTCTTGTGGTATATTATTCCAGCTAAAGCCCTCAATGATAGTTCTATGCAGTTCTGTAATCAATCTCAGGGCTTACGTTTGATGGACTAAGATAGTAAGAACTCACAAGCATTTGCTATTCATCTCTGTCAAAGAATACTTGAACTTTCTTTACTCCACTTTACCTGCTACACAGACAAGTGTTGAAGATCACCTCTCAGCCCTCCCAAATAAGCTCACTTGTACCATACATCAGAAAGACAGCACTGACTCAAATTCATACATAGATACATAGATATCAGAGTGTGCTGGACTGAGATTTTATCTCCCATATATACACATTTGCTGGCCTATCGAAACACCTGGAGTACATTATCAGATGCATAGGGTAAAAATGCAGATTCTAACCTGCACCAAAAAAGCAGTGTTATTCTCAGTGTTATTCAAAAAGCAGCATCTTTCAGTTCTTCTGAATGTCTAACATAAGCTAAGGTACAGCAGTCTCAGACCATGCTGCCTATCATTATTAGAAGTACTTAATTGTTTGCTGCCTCTCTGGAAAGGTTTAAGAGAAAACTGAAAGGTACAAAACAGAAAAACTAAAAATAGGCAGAGTGATGGATGTCTACTTAACTGTACACCGGCATGTGCTTAAAACTAAATGGACCAAATAGCAAAGAAGGAGCTGGTGTATTCCAAAATGCAATATCAGTAAATGGAAGGTCCTCTTAATTTCTATCAATTAACCCAGTACCTTAAAATCAGCAATTACATACAGAAGCATGCCCTGCAGTGGCCTTGAATTTGTTCCATAGCCAAAGCATATAATTAGTCTTGATTAATATCCCGCATTGCGCATCAACAATATCAGCAAACCTGAATGATCTACGCTGCTGCTGCCACAGGAAGCCTTAGTTGTCTGATCAGTGCCTTTATCAAAGCACTCTGCCCAAATGAGATTGAGGGCTGATTTGGCACCCACACTGCCTGATTTATTAAGAGAAAAACTGTGCTGCCTTCCATGTAATCATATTAATCCCTTGCATCAACTAATTAAAACACAAGGAAAGATTTTACTTATGTGTGAGCAATTACAACAAGTTCCTGGTCGACATCCAAATGGATTCATGACATTAATTTGTGAACAACAAGGCCTTGTGTATTAGGGAATTTTAACAGGTGAGTTTACACACAGTATGCACATTTTCATTAATTGTGAGCACATTAAAAAGCAATAGGTGTGAACCTTACCTAAACCAAAGATTTTTCACAAGACTGCCTCTAAGGAAAAACAATTAAAGCAGAATATATTTCCAAGGATATACATAAAAATTTACAAAAAAAAACCACCAAACCTCTGCAAGACTAGTTAATTTTCTGAAGCATGTAATTTCAACTGCTCCAGTAGAATGTACATTTTGCTAACATTAACTTCTTGGATTAGATTTGTCAGTAAGTGACTAATGGTAGAACTGGTGGCAGCTGTTATTGGCGACCACTCCGAGCTAAAGTGGTCTGTGCAAAAAGCTTCGTCAAAAGCTGTGCAACCTGCTGTGTGGCTTCTGTTCCTCTGGTTCGCCTCAGTCAGAATGGGAAACGCTCCAGCATGAGGGATGCAAATAATCCGACGTGGGGGTGGCACACGAGAACCCACAGGGTCATTCAAACCAAGGCACTCAGAGATAAAGCAACACACTGCGGTTACAAGCTTGAAGTGCACCATCAGTGAACATTTCACTGTGCAGATGGCTTGTTGTCTGGGTACAGCATAACACACCTAAAGCCAATAAAACCGATCTTTTCTTTTCCTTTTCCCTTTCCTTTCCTCATATTGTATTTTTATTGGTTATTTATTGTTTTTATTGTAATTAACACTTTGGGAGGATGATGGTAAATTATGCCACCCACCTTACAAACTGCCAATTAAAACGTAACAGCAAAAAAATGTATGTCAGCACTTTGCTTTCTGAGTAAAATCATACCAGAATTGATAATCCACATTCCCCTCCACAATACAAGAAAAAGTACAGTGGGATTCTCCTGTTAGAATTTCTAGCATGTTTCAAATACAAGGGCCATCAATGATTCTCATACTGACAAGGGAGTGTACATACACCCTTGTGAGTGGAGGAATGCACAACAGAGGAACAAGCTTCCTTTACTCCTGAGAAATGAAAGGCTTGCATATTTTAGCAACTACATAACATAACTTGGGAGTATTACTGTCTGAAAAGCAGTGGTTGTTCCCTAAAAATTATATTTATTATTCATACACAGCAATCTTCCCACAGCATAGCAAAATCTCTGTGAGAGGCGTACCATAAAAAACCTAGCTAAGGAAATGTATTTTGAAGAGACATAGAGTACTAAATATTATTTTAAAAAGTACAATTCCCTGGCATCAGTCAGGAGCATAGCAGTGTCTTTGGGGAGGGCGAGGAGCAGAGGTGGTGCTGGAGTTGGGGTTGGGGAGGGGAGGAGTGGAGGAAGAAGGGGTGAGAAATATAGAGAAAAAAACCTAGAACTATTTCAGTGCAGATTAATTTAGTAAAATGAGAGACATTTAAGTGGATCATGCGAACTCCTCCTCTGTCTGCTGATCTGGTACCCTTCTGTCATGGTTTGACCTTGGCGCAATGCCAGTGCCCCCATGAAAATACATTCTCCCTGGTGTTTACTGTGAGATGTGACCAGAAACAGAGCAAAGCAGGCTCCAGTTAAGGAAAGAAAACCAACTTTATTAACTTACAATATATAAAAGAAACACACAGAACTCAGAATGAAAACTTTCTAAACATTCCTCCTCCTGCCCCCACTAAATTTCCAACTCATCACAGTAGGACAAAACCTTGGATTCTCAATCCAGTTACTACCCCTCAGATTATCAACTCTCAGTCCAGCACCACTCTTTAGACAATAAATTCTCAGTTCATCAAGGAGAGAGGAGTCCCTCTTGTACCACAGGCTTCCCCAGGAAACACAGTTGGAACCTCTTGTGTTTCCATGTCACACATGGCACCGCCCGGAGATCATTTTGTCATCGTGACAATCTTCCTTCCATGCCCAGTGCTCTCACCACTGCACACAGACCAGAGCTGCTTCTAGGGTTTTCCTTTTTTAAAGGGTGCTTTGCCCAGTTCCAAAAAAAGCACAGTCTCTCACTTTTGGGATACCTGTCCCCCCCAAATTTCACCCCCTGGGGCCAAGGGGTCTTGAGAACAGAGATCTTCTTCTCCTTCACCGAAGACGGAGGGCACCACCACCACCCTCCTCACCCGTTGTCTCTGCTCACACACTCCTTCACATCACATCACTGCACTCTCTTGGCTCCAAGCCATTGCCTCCCCCCTAAATGCAGTCTCTATGTCACAGGAAAAATGGTTCTGTCCATGGCTATACAAGAAATGCCCAGCCAAAGGCCACTCCATCGTGTCCTCCCACCTAGGATTCTTCTCAACTTCTCTTGGACATCTTTCACTTGCACAAACTTGCATCACACTTGCCCATTTCCTGCTATTCTATCTCATTCTCTCTCCTCATTCAACTCCAGGAAGAATCAGCATTTGTAAGGTTTCCATCATCTAAAAAAGGGGTTAAAATCTCAGGCTCTGCCTGTCCAGAACTCCCACACTGTCCCTGCCGGGCACCTTCTCGGGAACCTTCTCGCTGCACCCCACCCTTTCTCCTTCTCGGCTGGCCGTGCTATCAAATTTCAAGGAGGCACAAGCAAGGAA
Organism: Haemorhous mexicanus; assembly: GCF_027477595.1. NCBI lineage: Eukaryota > Metazoa > Chordata > Aves > Passeriformes > Fringillidae > Haemorhous > Haemorhous mexicanus. The sequence goes on from NC_082381.1 coordinate 18,556,140, forward strand.
CAGGCTCTCTCTCTCTTTCCTGGGGGAGGGGGCTGCCCGAAGCCTCTCAGTGTTCCTCCACCCTTCCATCCTGCAGGGGTCTTCCCCCCCTTCTCTGTCCAAGGCTCCAGCCTCACTCCAGCCGCATGGCTTCTCCTCCCCCACCCAGCCCGCGGCTGGGCAGGGGAGGTCTGACCTCTTTCACTGAACCAAGAAAAAGTTCCCGTGCGTGTTCTCTGCTTCTAACTCCCTGTGTTCTCAGAGGCGTATCCATGTCCTCAGTGGCCACACAAGGTGCCAATATTCAAATCTGAGCCCCCATTGGTTTGACCACAGCATCTCAAAAAACTCACTTCCTCTCAAACCAGGACACTTTCCCACCTCTGTGTTTAATTGCCCAGGGCACCTCCTGCTGTCTTCCTCAACGCTGGAACTCTGCCTTGCCAAGAAATCTTTAACCTGATCTGCTGTATCCTGATCAACTATACCACAAGATCACTACCAAGAGATAGAAGAAAAGAAAATGGCTCAGTAAGAAAACAGACTTTAAACTGCAGTACTGCTCCAGCCCCAGTTCCCTGCAAAATCAGAGCAAACCAAGCTGGCACCAGCAAGTGGCTGCAGTCCCGCAGGACAGCAGAGCCATAGCACTGAGAGAAAGACACGTTTCCTTAACTGAAAATTAAGAAAATGCTGAAATTATGTAGGCAAAATATATATGAGCTGCAGTCACTAAATAATTTTACATCCTTCTAGACAACTTTAGAGCACATTATTTGGAGGTTTTTGTAGTACAAAGAACTCCGAACATAAGAGTTTTGTATCTTACTGTCCCTTCCATCACACTCCCTATTCTTCATTCCACCTTCACACTTAATTCAATCCTCCCTTTTCACATTGTTTTGTGACTGGGGTTTGACAAAGGTATTTTGTAGCAACAGTTTTGTGCAGCACCATAGTGGGGCCCCTTTTATCAATGCCTCTATACTACCTCAGGGTTTTGACAGAAAATCCTATGTAACACAGGCAGTGAGCTTGTCCGCCAGCACATTCCCACCATCATCAATTGGAAACGCCGACTTAGGAAAATCCACCAGTATGTTCCACTTGGCTCTGCCCACTCTGACAGCAATGCTGGTGCTGGAAACAAATACCAGGCAACTTACTCTGAGAGCTGCTACTGCCAGCCCTGAAAGTTTCCCTCTCTTGACTACATTGCTTCAAACGTGCCACACGAGGTAGCAGGGGCAGGGGAAGAGCCTCCAGTCTATCCCCTAAGGGAGAGCATGTCCCAGGGTAAGGAGGTGCTGGAGGCTCTGGGAACCTTTGCCCTATGACTGCTCTCCCCCACAGAAAACATCTCAAATAGAAAGTGGAATCTACAAGTGAGTGGAGTCATAATGACTAAAGCAAACAAGAAATCATAACAACCATTAGTTTGTCTGTCCTTGTTTATTGTTCTGATCTAGGTAAGGTGTTAATCATGCGGGGAGCAGGAAAGAGAAGAAGAAGGAAGTAGTAGTGAAAGCAGCTATGCAGCTATGCTTCTCTTGCATAGAGAATACCTTCTGGCACAATATTCTGGATGCAAAGTTCCTGGCAATACAACATTATGGTTTCCTTCTATTTGGCCATTATTCTCAGCATGCAGCATTAAAATCTGCTTTCTGTAATAAAAAGTCTTTGAGGGTTTCACTGGTGAAATGTTCTAGACTATCAAAAGTTTTAAAACAGAGCTCATGGTTTCTTTTTTTTTTTTTTTTTTTTTTTTGGACAACCAGAGAAAAACGGCAAAAAAAATTCTGAAAAAAACCCAAAAATCACTATATATTAACTTTGGTAGCAGCAGCTGATGGCAAGTGTACCTTTGAATAAATCTGTCAATATAGCTAAGAGCTTAAGGGCTATTTTTGAGGCAGTTACCTCCCTGGACTAAAAATTAATGATTATAAACTTACTTTGTTTCTGCCCCATCTCCACAGTCCTGTGTTTTTCTGTGGTAATGAGCAGAGTCAAGCTATCACTCTTATGTGCATGTTGTGAGCACAAAGAAGGGCAGTGTGATACTATGGCAAAACTACTCCCCTCAGGCCTGCCTCCTTATAAAACAAACAAACAAAAAGCAACAGCAAACACCACACTAAATCCTTCTGATGGCGGGGGGGGGGGAAGGGAAACTTAAATTTGATTGATTCTGCTTAAGGCTGTGGAGGAGACATCCACACATAACTACCACACTGGATCTTGGCATGCATCCAGAATTTGAAGCACTAGAATTATATATGGTGGCATGTGTCAGGCCATTTCACTGCACCTAACAGTTGTCTCCAGCTTCATTTCAAGCTAATTAGCTGCAAAAGTCACTTGAGAAAATTCTCCCCTTCATGGGGATTTCACATTAAGGGCTCTAAAAGACATCATCCCCTATTACAGAACTGAGGAACGTGGAAAGACTAAGAAGTGCTGCACTAAATTGAGATGATCAATGTTTACCACAAATCAGTCAACATTATTAAGTACTAATAGGGCAGAATCAAAATTAAGAAAAAAAAAGAGGAGGAAAAAAAAAAAGAAATCAATAAATTAGTCTGGCCAATGACAAACCTCATGGGTTTAACTTGATATGCCATTAATATGAAAAGAATTTGACAGTTTACATAAGGGATGTGACCTGGTGCCAACAACCTCTGGCTTCTACATTTTCCAGATGGCAAGAGATTAGGCTAAAGTCTTTATTCTCACAAGAAGATTTTTTTCCTCCATGGAAAAACTATAAAGGACAATTCTGTTCCAAATTTCAAGTCTCTTTCACAAATGTCTACTCAATTCCAGGCCTTAACTAATGTCCATTAAAAGAAGTCTTTGGGTCTGAAGTAGTGAAGAATAAAAAGAACAAAAAAGAATTAGGGAAAAAAAAGACTAAGGCAAACCTAAATTTAATGCTAGTCTTTAAAAGATATATTGACAAAAGCAGTGGGGGAAAGTTTGGACTACCATTAACTTATAGGAAAAGGCTGGCAATTTTCAATTGTGGATGTGAATGCCTACTTGAGTTTGATCTTGATGGACTTAAAACAGGGAAAAGGTTAAGCCTCCTTACATATTAAAAAATGCAGTTTAGTTAAATTCAGTATGCACCATTTTTTCACTTTGATTTATACCACTATTGACAAAGACTTTGAAGGACATTCCTGTTTAATATGGTAAAGAGCCACAGCACAGGGCATTGTCTCTGCTTTGCAAACGTTAATATGAAAAATCATCCCTTGACAAAGCATGACACTGTTTTCCATTAATCCCTGAAATACAGCAAAGAGGGAAACTGGAGCTTTTCATTGCCTCTCATCCAGGAGAAGACATGGATGATTAATCAAAGTGGTCCATAAGGTGAAAATATATTGTGTGAAATGTAACTTTTGCATCAGAAATTCGTAACTGATCAATCAGGCCAAACATTAAAAAAAAATCAGAACATATTTTTCAGTGCCCAAGGTATCAAAAAAGTCATCTGTGAGAGTTGTTCACTTCTCCCTTCAACCATCAAAAAGTATTACTTCATTTTTTGCTTTAGTGGCATCACCATAGTAACCCTTCCCCTGCAAGAAATATTCCCCAAAGGCCACCACCCCCTCCAGCACATGCCTTCAAGACCTCGTATCTTTGTGCCTTATAAATTGACTAGGTCCCTGAAGACTCACAGTAAATTCAAGTGCTGAACACACACCAAACCTCAGCCATTAAAGGATCATCTCCAAATCTAAGCTTAACAAGTGCTCTACACAAACCAGATTTTAAAGTGATCAACATTTTGGCTCAGTCCAAAATGTGGAGAAACAGAGCAGCTATTACCAAGACATTGTTTCCTTAACTAACCCTCTCCTGCCTCCCACCATTAGTAAGTCATTTTACACATGATCATCTTTCATTTCCCAACATTTAGATTGGTAAATATAAATTTATAGTACTTTCCACATTACAATTGTGTCATTCAGATTCACAGACTAGAAAAGTCCAGCAAACATATAACTTCAGAATGTTATTTAAGGAAGTGAGCCAAGAAGATTACATCATTATACCAGGTTTTCCTCAGTGGTCTAGGGGAAAATAATGGATAATATACCCAGTAATCACTTTATAGGCTTCCTTTGGAAGGAGTAAATGATACAGTTTTGTTTGTAAAATATATTGAGGAATGGTCAAACACTAGAATTAATATTAGGGCTCAGGGATGTAAAAATATCTGCTATAAAGTGTTCTCTTATAAAAGACAGCAAGGGTTTTTTTAGCTAAGTTATTTTACCATTTTGCACCAGTTCTGAAATCTTCTGTGTTTATCAAGTTAGATAAATAAGAGGTTTGACATACTGCTAAATAACATTTCAGTCCCACACTTGGACTGCCTGGGGCTACACTGCAGCAGGATGGGACAGTTAATTCTCCCAAAGACTTTTCCCCACATTCTCACAAGCAGAAGCTGCTCTGCACCAATTAACAGGAGTAAATCAGTTTCACGAGGATTCAGAAATAAACTTTTTCTTTGCACATGCTGCTGCTTCAGATGACAGCCACACTGCTGCTCTCACTGCACCCATGACATCTCCTCTGCTTCCTCAATGCAGCCTGGTATCCCCCTAGTAAACCAGGGTAGGTTTGCACAACTTTACAGGTAGTATTTTGTTTTAAACTCAGATTATGGGAACCGAAGCTTGATCATTTATTCTAAAAACTCATTACCTGTACCTGTAGCCGAAGGCAGCAGAACCTTCTGTAAGGATATCAAAATACCCTTGTCATTGCTTTTGAAAAGCAACTGGCAAAGCAATCCCTTCAACTTGATAACCTTTAGCTAAAAGCATATAATGATGCTCTTGATATTTCTCAGATTCTCAGAGACAATTATATTCGGTCAACAAACAAGGAAAATTTAGAAGAAGTTTAATTCAGCACAGCAGAGGATGGAAGAAAGCCATGAAGATCTAACTGCCTTTTAATGTTCAGCTTATGTTGGCAGCTTCTTTTTCTGCACAATATTTCTGAATGTCCTTTGAAAAGACAAATAAGACAAACTTCTTTAGATTCTTATAAAGACTTGGCTCCTCTATAAATTGTGTAATTTCCTTAAGTTCTTCTTTTCCTTCTCATGTATCCCTCAGTTTCCATATATATACATATACATATATATTTTTATATATATATATATATATACACACACAGTTTTGGTTTTTCTTTAGTTACACTGTACAGCACTTTCAGTCTGTTCTCTAATTCATAACTGTTTATTTCACATTTTCCAGACATATTTAGCAGAAAACTGAAAAACCAGAAGACGAGGAGTCGGAATTACTTTATGTCTGTTAGGAATTTTATAGGGAGAAAAGATCTGGTATTTGACTTCTATTGAAGGAGTGCTAGATTCTAGAGATGAATAGGACAGCTGGAAATTCCTTACATGTATTTTGCTTTTCAGTTGCAAAAAGCTATTCTCTTTTAGAATTGAATCAGAAGATTCTATCTTGACAGGAAGAGCTGTAGTTCAGTTTATAAAAACAAAACAAATAAAAAATCAAACCAAACAAAAACCCACAAACAAACAAACCCCAAAATAGCAACAACAACAACAAAAAAACAAATCACAAACTAAAGTTCTACCAAGAACCATGCCAGCACAGTATAGTATAGTATAGTATAGTCTAGTCTAGTCTAACAAACAAACCTGATAATTCATTTTATCAACGTGATTAGTGATGCACTCTTGTCAGGCATGACACAAACACAAGTCCTATGCAACCTAGAAAGCAGCGCACAAATTATCAGAAACAACTAATTAAAAATAAGTTATCTTAAAAGCAGCAAACCTCAGTTTTTCTTTGGTAGTTTGTGATGCTCCTTTTAATAAAAGCCAGTTTATAAGTATCTAAACCAAATTTCTGGTTTTTTTTGGTTTTTTTGGTTTTTTTTTTGTAGGGAGAGGCAAAGGAAAACAGCTTTATTGTCCTGGTAACACACTGTAATAGGAATATTATTATATATATCCTTGCAATTTTGTATCCACTGGGTGAGATAGCTGTGCAGTGTACCTTGCAGATGTAGAATTCTTGTCCTCTAATCAAAATGAGACTGAACAGCTACAAGAGCAACAGAAAACCAGAAAGCATATTTGGACACCATTCTTGGTTTGTGTTCTTCTTCTCTATGCCAGTAGATGACATTTTCCCCAGATGGTATGCTAAATTGTGTCCACAGATCAAAAAGACCACAGGCCAACCAAACAGGTTTTCACCTTTCATTGCCAGCACTTCTTTTCAGGTCACAAAACCTATGCCAAGATCCTCACTTTCAAAGCAGTAAACAGCATTTTCATTTCATGCCTCCTTCAAAGTTCACCTGAAGATGTCATTCATTTGGTTATTGTTTTCTTGAGCAAATGAGCCACAAATATATGAACAGCAAATACCCTCTGTAATTCTGGCAACGGATCTGTGTATTCGCACATATATACTGTTTACCAGCGGTATTTTCAGTAAGGGGGAAAAAAACACATCTGTCTTTGTCTCAAGGATAGTGACTCCTATCTATTAAAACCTCAAGAGATAATGTTGACAGAAACAGACCTGCAATTTGTTTAGCAGCACTTGGAAATTAGAGCAGGTCTTGACAACAGTGGGACTTTTCTGCTATGTACCTAACATTCCAGATGGACTGCATCCAAATACACTTGTCTAACACAGAATAGGAAAGAATATCATTACAAATTATAAAGCGATACCAGCTTGGCCTCTCCCTCCTTTAAAGAAATCTGAGTACAGTGTTTTGCCACATTTTAGAAAGGCAAAGACGATTTTAAATTGCTGAGCACCATAACGAGCTGCTTTTGTATATACCTAAAAGGAAATAATAGTTGTTTAAATGTTTAAAGGTGTCCCTCAGTAGTTTCAATCACAGAGCTCATCCTTCCTTTCTGAACAAAGCTGTATACCTTGCCAAAAGTTAAATTATATCATCTATGGAAATCACAGATCTTGTTTACCATCCAAAAGCTGAGAAAAATCTCAGCATGCTGGAATTTGAAACAACCCAAGGTCCTCATTTCAAACTTGATGGTTATGCCTTTCATTTGGGATTTGGCTGGTGCAGAGGGTGGGGACACCATCTTTTAAGTGCAGATTTTAGATATGTCTTTGATTAGAGAAGCACTTTTCTCTGTGTACATACAAGCATTCTGTTTTTAAAGGGGAAAAAAATGAACAGTGTTATTCCATCCTGTTTAACCCATCCATCTCTACTAAATGTTTTGTAAAACTTTAGTTTTAACTTTTAGTTTGTCTTAAAAAAACAATCCTCAAACTTGGAAGAGGCAAACAAATTAATTTTGCCCAAGCCTGCACTGGAGCAACATGCTTAGTAGCAGCTGATCCAAGGGGAAGTTAAGGTTCTCACTTCAATGGGTGAGCTGTCTGGCAGAAAGTAACAGGCAGCCCTTCTACCTTCAGTGATAACCAAAGCAAAATGTTTTGTTCAAGGTCAGCTCATTTTCAAGCTTTCTGTGTGCTCAAATGGCTCAGCTGCTCCCATGCATATCTTTGAAAGTTCCCTGCAGTGAGCTGCAAAAGTCCTTCAAATCCTCACCAGACTAAAACTGGGATCTCAGGATGAGGGAAAATTGAAAAGGAGCAACAGCAAATCCCAGGAGGCTAAAGGAGCACCAGCTGCATTCTACCTATCTGTTTTAGGAGACATGGTTTCTGGTCTCTTGCTTCACATGTAAGACTGTATTAAACTATAACCCCTTTGCTGCTTTGTTCAGTAATTTTATGTGATGGTTTGTTTCACTCTTTGTTGCTTATAGCAATTGTACCTTGTGAGAAAAGACTGTTCTTTGTTAATAAATCTCTAGTTTTTAAATGCTCAGAGAAGCATTTAAAGCATATCACTGACTAGATGGAACATAAAAAACATCTTACATGCTCTGGCAAGGCATTCAATATCTAAATTCTGTCATAAAGATGACAAAATCACAGTTCAGAAGCTGCATGAAAGTATTTAACACACTCAGAAGTTTCTGACACACACAGCAGTCAAAGCAATACCTACTATTGAAGGTCAATGAATTTAAAAAGTAAAAATGAAAGAGTATCCATCGAAATACCTTTCAAGTGTATTAATCTCTAGGTCAACTTTGTACTGATGCTCTATTACCCAGCTTTGATTTTAAAATTGGCTTTATAAAAAATAATTTTCAAAATTTAATCTGCTTCTACTACTTCTTTCTTCTCTATATTTTAAATGGTGTAAAGATCTTCAGTTTCTGAAATTCCACTGTAATCAAAATATCAGTATCTGTCCACTGATTTTAGGATGAAGGTGTCTTCATACAGTGTAGTAGTATTTCTGAGTTCAGAACACACTTTGGTGAGGTAAACGTATCCCCACCACTAAAGACAGTAAGGTATGTGAATTAATTTACAAAAGGCTTTGCACATACACAGCAAAGCATATAGTAAGACTAGTCAAACACCTCATAAGAGCCCTAGAAGTTTCTCCTTCTGCTTTTTTAACTCCTTAAACTTAAAATAATGATAATGTAAAATACTAGTGTTCAGAGAAGTGAGAAAACATAGAAGAAACTTAGTGCATGTTAAGAAATCAAAGGAAGCTAAAATGCTTCCAAATCTTATTCTTAATCAACATTTTAACTGAATCTCCACTTCAAGTATTTCCTTTTTTCTTAATCTAAGTTGCCAGTTGCCAAAAACCAGGCTAGCACTACAAGAACATGGATTTCTATTTGCAGCATTTTCCTGAGCTTTCTTAGAAGCCTTCAATATTGTTATTACCAGAATTAAAGATCTGATTCTGTGCAAGATAGAGCCAATACTGTTGCTCTTATTTTCCAAGCTAATCTGTGCACACCCAAAGTAAAAACAAAACAGAATAAAAAATTGATTCTCTGTGAAAGCATCAACAGCATTACTTCCATAGTACAAACAGATGCTTAATGACTCCTCCCTTGCAAGTTTATAAAACTTGCAAAGCAATTGCAGTAATGCCAGGTGCATAAGTACAGACCAAAATTAGCAACAGAAGAGAGCAAGCTGTTGTTACCAATTTTGCATAACATTGGAATAGCTAGAACAGAACTAGGCTCTTCTGAGCTCCCTTCAAAGACCTCAGTGATATCAAGAAATTTGAAAATAACCCTTCCAGCACAATGTTTTTCTACCTTTACCAACAGTCATGTTCAGGACTTAAATTAGAAAACTTGCTCCCCAGCTCAGTTCAAAGACACTGTTTCCCATTGAATTGGAAATTTTATTGCTCATGGTTCATGCATTCAATTCTAAAACAACAGCAAGCTTAACTGCTTGAGAGATTCTGCTCTGCAAAAAGTAACTTCAGTAAAATCACTGCTTCTTTGCTTCCATAAACAGAGAATTACATTACAGCCACTGTTTGCTGTATTAAAAAAGTATGAGAGAAACAAAACAAAGTAAAACTCATAAACAGCCATCCAGTGATGTTAAAAAACAGACAAAGGGAATCCTGGCTTTTAGGACAAACAGTTTAAGGAACTTACAGTCAGTATTCCTTTTATGGTTTCAAAGAAAAAGTGGCATCACCAAGTTATATTTACCTTACTATAAGCAAGTAGCTGGGTACTTCCTGAGATGCAGGGTAATTATTTGTATTTAATATAATCCTGAAATAATTCTGTGGAGAAAAGGAGACGCAGAAAGTATTTATCATGTTCTTTTCACAGCTCCCCATTATTTGAGTAAACACATTCACATCTTTAGAAAATAAAATGGAAACAACAGCTGAACCACAGTTTTGCCGCTTGCCAAGATATACAGTGTGTGGCAGAAGATTAAAATAAAATAGGGTTAGTAAAGTTAGAAGCTGATCCAAAATATTACGGCAGAAATGCCCCATTTCTTACTCTGCATCCATTTTTATAGGATGAGAGAAAAGAAAGAAATTTCTTGGGATGATTTACATTTGCAAAAAGGGTCAAAATGTAAGCTGGGGGGACTGAAAGGCAGTGTTAAAAAGAACTGATCCTTCACAGAAATGTCTTTGCATTATGTGAATGCTGTTGGCTGAACCTGCTTAGAAAACACTGCCAATCAACATGTAGCTCCTCAGCAAAAAGAAGTCTTCTTCCAGAAATGTTTCATCCCAAGAGAACCTCCCTCCACAGTTCAGCCCTGGAGAGCTTATGCACTAACAACCACTAGGAAATGGAATCTGGAAACACACTACTTCCAATAGGAAAGATGACATTAATCAGGTAATAAATCAATGTATGACCCCACCTAATACAAAACACATCATGCCTATCCTATATTACACAGTTAAGGAGCAAGCTGATCCAGTAATATATTCTATGCTTTTCAATGAGCTGCTGCAAGTTGGCACAAACACATCATTACTTCAGAAATCCTACAAAAAGCTTTGCCTCCTGCCAATCGTTTGTTCCTGAAGGCAGAACCTCAGCTATTACTCCCAATGTGGAAATCACAACAAAATTTCTGTAGGTGCTTTTTCTTCATAATTTCAAATGTGCAAGCCCTCTGTTTTTTATAAACTTCATTCTCAGATAATTTTAGAAGACCATGTAAAAAAATTCACACTTGAGACTGTACTAAGAATAAGCAAGCTTTTTGTAAATGCCATGAAATAAGATTTCCAAGACAATTTGTACCTTTTACTGTTTTCATGGATAAAGATTATTTGGAGGAGGATATTCAGATACACTGTATATTTAACAGAATAAAAACTATTAACCAGCTTTACACTTCAAAACTTCAGCAGAAATCCATTCAACCACACATCAAGTTCTGGGCTATCATCATATAGGTGCAAAGGGTAAGACAAAAAGTTAGAGATGACATGAAACCCAGGCTGGTCAGACAGGTTCTCTAAGGGTAAATTTGCAATACATTAAATTTTTATCCAACTTACTGCTGCAGGCTGAGTCACAGCTCCGAAGACCTTTCCTAACAGCCAAAAATATGCCCTTGCAGCTCAAACACAGCATTCCCACAGAAATATTACAAGATAGACTCTGAACAAAAAAGGTTTCTGAAGAAGCACTGATATCCTAAGCTTAAAAACTCTCTCATAACTCAACAGGTACAAATCTCTCAAAATATGTTACCATGTAAGGCTTTTTTGTTTAAAATATACCCTCATATATGTCTTCAGCCTGGTCATCAACCAAAACCACAAACCCCAAGTTGGTCAAAAACAGGACAGCAAACAGAGCAGCACCTGGGAGCAGCACCAGGAGCAGAAACCTGTTGATTTGTTCTTGCAGTCTTGCAGATATGGGGAGAAAACAGCCGGTGGTGTGCTCTGCTCGACTGAACAGGAGGCCAGCTCTCCCTTCACTTTTGTCCTGTTGTGTTGCCCTACCCTAAAAGCACAAAAGGCTCGTGAGACAGGACAAGATTTTGGAACTGGGGAGAGAGAGGGAGGGAAATAATCCCATGCAGATTTTTCTTTTTTTCACAAGTGACACTCAAGTTCTCCCTATATTCATACTTGCCTTATCCTGTTTTCACTGCACTGACACTAATCCGCCTTGAAATTGGCTGATTCTGCCCAAGCCATGTTTACACGGAAGCATGTTTCATCTGGTTGTCCTAATTCAGAGACCAGTTTCTGCTCTGTGGCAAGAGAGATTATTAAAAACCTCATTTTACAAGCACATGCTTTAAAGTGACTCAGCTTGGAAAGATAACTGTATTATATCAGCCTTCCACTCCCTAGGTCACAGAAAGGGAGAGGTAGCAGTAAAAATCTCAAATGGAAATTGCTTTCTAAATATATTGTCCTCCATAAAAGCCATTTACCAACTGCTAGTACCCACAAGACAAAGGGAAAAGATAAAAAGTACATGTGTCATGGCAGAGTAGGGAGCAATGTGGAGGACTCATTTGTATTATCACACTGAACATTAACCACAAGAAGGTAAAAAACCAAATGCTCCCTGTTTTGCACAAACATCAATTACATCTAGAAATTTCACTGATCACTCTTGTGAAGCACTAATGCATACAGCATTCTGGCTTTTATGGCACAGGTAGTGTTTCATTGTCTGTCTCTGCCTCAGAATTCCCTTCCTGCTCTCCCTCAGAATTGTTTGGGAGAGAAGAATAAAACATTTTATTTTTCCCTATGATAAGTAACATCTGCAGCCTCACATGAAGCCTGAAGATCACACTACCTAAACCTGCTACCTTATTTCATGGCAGAGAGCAAGGATCATAGAATCATTAACATTGGAAAAGACCTCTAAGATCGAATCTGCCATTAAATCACCACCACCCTGTTCACCACCAAACCATATCCACAGGTTCCACATTCACAGGACTTTTGAACTCTTCCAGGGGCAGCAATTCCACCACATCCCTGGGCAGCATATTCAAACACCTGGCCAAGCCTTTCAGTGAAGAAATTATCCCTCATATCCAATCTAAACCTTCCTTGGTGCAATTTGAGGCCATTTATTCTCATCCTGTCACTTCTCACTTGGGAAAACAGTCCTCACTACAACTTTCTTCATGGGAGTTGTAAAGATCAAAAAGATCCTCCCTGAGCCTCCTCAGACAGGCTAAACACCCTCAGCTCCCTCAGCCACTCTTTTTCAGACCTGTGCTCCACACCCTTCCCCAACTCCACTCCCTTCTCTGGACACACTCCAGCCCCTCAATGTCCTTCCCGAATTGAGGGGCCCAGACTGGACACAGTGCTCGGGCTGTGGTCTCACCAGTGCCCACCACAGGAGGATGGTCACTGCCCTGCTCCTCTGTGGCTGACACAGGCCAGATGCCCTTGTCCTCCCTGGCCACCTTGGGCACAGCTGGCTCATGTTCAGCTGCTGCCTGCCAGCACCCCCAGGTCTTTTCCATCAAGCAGACTCTCTGCGACAGCCTGTAGCATAGCAAGGGTTGTTGTGACCCAAAGACACTTGGCCTTGATGAAACTCAGGCCTTTGGCCTTGGACCATGGGTCCACACTGCCCACATCCCATTGCAGAGCCTTCCTGCTCTCCAGCAGATTCCAACATTCCCACCCAACTTGCTGCTGTCATTTGCAAACTGACTGAAGGTGCACTCCATCCCCTCATCCAGATCAGGATAAAAATATAATACAGGGCTAGCCCCAACATGAGGAACCCCAGTGGTGACCAGCCACCAGCTGGATGCAACTCCATTCACCACCACTCTCTGGGCGTGGACACCCCGGCAGGTTTTCTACCCAGGGAACACTGAACCTGTCCAACCCACAAACAGCCAGTTTCTCCAGGAGAATGCTGTGAGAAATGGTGTCAAGAGCTTTCCAGAAGTGCAGACAGACAACACCATAGCCTTTCCCTCATCCACCAAGCTGGTCACACTGCCATAGAAGAAAACCAGGCTGGCCAAGCAGCATCTGCCTTTCATAAACCTGGGCTGGCTGGGCCTGATTGCCTGGTTGTCCTGCATGTGCCATGTGATGGCACCCAAGATTGTCTGCTCCATGGTGTGTTTTATGCAAGCACACGTCAGTGCAACAAAAACATACTTCTCCTCCTAGAGTTTAGATAACACCTTCACTCTTCACAAGAACTCCAGTGAACTCCAGTGAACTCCACTGGAAGGAAGGAGGGGCACTTCTTGCATTGTTGAGCAAGGAAGTAAAGCCTTTGCTGTTGTTTCCTCATTATCATTTAAAACATTCTAAAATGACCAGCCTTTAAGTTCTTTTGCTTCAGCAAATTCTACTAATCTCCCTAAAAGCTGGATCTAATTCCAAATGCCGTCAGTCACTTTTGTTGGGGGTCATCCCCACCACACCTTCTCCAGTAACTAGGCCAAAAATTATATTAGTCTTTCCAAGTTGCTAATTACCAATTTTCTAGACCTACGAGTTAAGTCAGAAAAAAAAGCGTTACTGGTTTTCTTCCCATCCATTCATCACAAAATAAAAAAGGAAAGACACCAGTCACACAAGAGAGCACTAATCTATGCCTTCTTGTATTCTACATTTCAAAATAGATCTAAATTGCAGTAATTTTCAATTACAAATAAGAGGTACCTAAAATTAAAAAAACCAAACTATTCCTTTATTAGTTCAACAGCTTTTCAGCCTTCTGAGCTACGGAGCTGATATTTCTAGGAAACAAACAAACAAACAAAACCAAAAACAAACAAAAACCCCACAAAAACCACAAAACAAAACAAACAAACAAACAAACAAAAACAAAAAAAAACCCCAAAAAACAAACCTGTAGTTGCTAGAGCAGAATCTTGAATTCAAAAATATAAACAAAGCCATCAGTTACCTACATACAAATGCACCATACTCCTGTCCAGACAGACTTGCCCAGGTTCAGTAAAATCCACAATGGACTCTCATCAAATTCAAGAATAACAACCACAAACTAAAGATGGAAAAAGACATGCAGCACAGTGCAATGCTTGAGCATAACTGCAATTAAGATGATGTAGAGAGGTCGGGGCACTTTCTACTCACTCTGTGCCCCCCAAAGAGATATTTCCTAAAATTATCTAAATTCCAAGAGGTCATTAAAGACAGCAAAAGACAATGGAGATAGGGATGAATGTACCAACTTGGCAAAAGATCAGCAGCAAATACTTTTGACTAATCTGTAAATAGGAACCAAATATATTCTGTCCACCGAGGCCTGTTAGATAAAGAAAATGTACTGCTCAGTGTCAAATACCCATGTCCCAGGACTCTCTTTGCAAGTGTGTGAACAATTTATGCTACACAAATAAACCTACTGAGGAGATGCCTCACATCTCCTCTACCATTGGCAATGGACTCAAAAAACCCCTCTATTACCAAAAGCTGAAATTAAATGTGGTCTCATTTTTAGCTCACATAATAAATTGCCACTTTCTGAAATAGATGTCAGCATGTAAATTACACAGTTGTGCACACTTTCTTAGCTACACCAAGAATTAATTAAATGGCAACACAGCTAAGATTATTCCTCCAGTACCTCAATATTTGAATGGACTGCTATGTCAAGTATCCAAATCAACTCAGTCTGCACACCACAAACACACAGTTCTTACTGGTTTTAAGCCACAGACAGCAGTGATAACTATATTGCTGCCTCTGTCAAGAGCATGGCAGGCAGCATGGTAGGGAACCAACCGAGATGTAAGGTAGAGTGGAATAAGTGCACATCATTTTCAACTGTAAAAAAAAGGTATTAACAGTAATTAACAAGCATTTAACCCACTTTGCTCCAGAGCTCCTGGCCATTATCAAATAACATGAACTAAAACCTCTGAAATAGATCCAAACAAGAACACAGACAGGGGTTGAGAACTGTAATTCACCACTGTAGGGAGGCCAAAAATTACCTCCTTGATAACAAAGGACTGAGGGCACTGACAGATGTCTCTGGCAAACCATGCTGGGACAGCTGAATACCAGCTGCCAGCCTGCCCCTCCCTTACTGAGCAACCTCTCAGCCATCTTCATACAGAACCTTCAGTGTTCTTGCTCTCCTCCGCAGCTCAGCCTAATGCACTGACTTGTGAAGGGAGAAGAGGCACCATTTAGCATCCAGGTACAAACCTGGTAACCTCTGGCACACGGACAAAGGAATGCACAACACTAAACAGACAATAATTTCGAGTGAAGGGGTGAAGCAGGTTGCCAGGGAAAATAAGCTATTAACATCAACCAGAGAAGAACTGGTTGACTGCAACTCTCAATCCCCCAAATCTCTGATTTGCAGGAATTGCCGGATGCTCATGCCAAAAATCCTGCTGCACATTCATTCCCATCAACCTAAAAGCAAAGTATTTCACACAGGACCGCAGACTGAGGGGAAAGGGAAGCTGGGGCAGAAACAAAGAAAACTACCCACTGGATGATGTGGAGAATCACTCACAATGCAAGACACTCAGCCAACTTCTTAAAATGGAATTTCAGACAGTGACCATACTATCTAGGTATCAGTGGAACAAACAGGTAATCCTAAAAAGAAAGGGATTATGTACAGCAAGCAATCTACAGATGTTCTTATTTTCTTTCTTCTAGCAAACATACTGTCATTTAAAAGACAGCCAGTGTAGGCCTAGATCAGAAGAAATGGATGACTGGCAAGCAGATGAAAGTAAGCCTTACCTTCAGATAGTTGCTATGGCCTAAGTGAGAACACACAAGAGAAAAGCAGAGAAAGTATGTGCATGTAGGGTGAGAGAGAAGGAAAATTTAACCTTGTGCTGAAGACTGCAATGTGATTATCTTATAGCTGCAGGTCTTGTGACATGCACATAAAATCAGACCCCCAGTGCTCTTTGCCCTTCATGGGAATATAAATCATCACTCAATCATCACAGAGTATTCATCTTGGTATATTCAGGCTTGCTCTTCAGATTTCTTGAGACAGAAGGCCAAGGCTGCCTGTTCATGCCAAATCCACTATAAACTAAATACCACTATATATTCTTAGGCATTCAGTTTATAACACCAAGCAGCAAGATTCTAAGCACTACAGATTTAGAAGAAGCCAGAATATTAGAAAGACTTTCATCCAGACACAATGGATACTTGGGCATTTTGTGTTTGGAAGCTCTAGTCTGTATGAGTTTTATCGAAACAGACTTACTTCTCTTGGCAGGATGGTATATTTCTTGCTGTAAGACAACAGAAAAGCCCTGGCAGGACTTGCCCCACATGATCAGCTTGCCTATCACTGATGACAAAACGTACACTGAATATGGCATAATAGAGGAACTTAGCTTTAGAATTGTTGTTAGAGTTCTTTTACACAGCTGGGTGATTTTATGAATATGGTAATAACTATAACCTTTAGAATTCAAGACAGGAACAGCAGATGGAACCTAATTAAGAGAGAAAAAATATTAATTCATCTTCATAAAGAATGGGAAAGGCAACAGCTCTTTGCAAAGGGAGATCCTCCGTATCATTTAATAAATGCAGAAACAACCAAGTAGACCAGGGACACATTGGGAAACAGCTACACCACGCACTGGAGGCCAAGATCTATTACTAGCTTAAGACACTGAATAGAGAAGAAACAAGACTAACAACAAACAGTGGTGTTTTTTTCACCATACGTGACTGCTGTGGTCTGACTGTATCCTCAGCTTTAGCTTAAGAAGAAAAAAAATGCAGAAAATTGTGTTTCTTTCAAGCTGCTTCAGTTACCTGCACTTCAACTTCATGAAAATGCCTGAAGAACTTGCATCACTCTGTTTTTCTTACAAATAATGCAATGCAGTAGACACATGTCTTTATGTCCCCTCATACAGCTCAGGGTACAAGATGGAGGAGAAGGCAGGAGAAGGCTTTTTAACAACTTGGTAAGGAGAAGGATTCTTGTTTATTCTGCTGGAAGAAAGGACGAGGAATGGGAAGAAGTAGATAAGGGGCATAAATAGCCTCTTAGAACAATCTAAAGGAGAGGTAGAAAGCAAAGATCCCAGCAAATACTCAGTTCTCCTAATAAGTTCTGTCATCTCAAGAATGAAACCCATACTATGTTTCTTTGTAAAAATGTTAAGATAATTCAAGAGCTTGGGGGTGGGGATAGAATAACAGAGGAAAAGATCTCATTTCCAACTAGGTGCCTCACATTCATCTCCAAAATCAGCCTGCAGTAACTCTACCACTTCTCTTTTCTCACACTTTAGCACAGAAATTAGTAAATATGTACAGATTCAGCTGATTTATTTCTCTTATTCCAGCAGTGCTGAATTCACTTCTAAGGCAACTCAAGAGAAAGTAATGATTCAGCTGAAGGAAAAGGATGTAAAATAGGGAAGAGATGACAGCCACTCAAGGTCCTTCCTCCATTCCAGGATTCATTTTTCTAATTGCCTTTTCACCAAGTTGGCAGGGGGAAACGAAAAACAGTGAAGCTAAATACATACACATACACACACACACATACCACGCAACTTCTGCTTCTGTTTATTAAATCCTTATCCAGGCCCATTAAGCAGCATTAGCTGGAGATGAAAGGAATGTTTTGAAGGAGACAGGCATGCGTTACCCTACCTAGTTGGGCAAATAGTGGTGCCAGTGATACAAATCCCATAAACTGTGCACTGTTGATACTGATTTCAACATCTACCCCTGTGACAATAGCATAAACATAAACCACCTCTTCACAGTAGCATAAATATACTCATTTGTGTACACACATTGTGTGTGCATGTGGTGTGTGTGCTGTTTTCTCGCTCTGGCACAACATATTCGATTTTGTGCCTTCCTACTGCTACAGCTCTGGACTCCAGCAAAGGACTCCTCCTCCCTCATCAATTCTGCCCCCCTCCCTGGCAATTACACTTCCTTGAGCTCATTAGCATAAGCAGGGAAAATACCATATAACTCACAACATAACCTGTTCATTTAGACATGCATGTCCAACAGAAATCAGAGAATTATAGAATATCCTGAACTGGAAGGGACTCACACTTACTGAGGAAAACTGCTGGCCCTGCACTGACCAGTCCCAAGAGTCACACCATGTGCCTGGTTTGTTACTGT
The DNA here is from genome assembly GCF_027477595.1 of Haemorhous mexicanus. Classification (NCBI taxonomy): domain Eukaryota; kingdom Metazoa; phylum Chordata; class Aves; order Passeriformes; family Fringillidae; genus Haemorhous; species Haemorhous mexicanus. The sequence goes on from NC_082381.1 coordinate 18,574,665, forward strand.
ACTTTACCAAAATCCCACTTTTTTGACCAAAACAAATACAGAAACAGTTGCAAAACACTTTGAGGGCAGAGAGAAATTTGAGTTACTTTCACTTAGCCAGATGTCATGCTAACAGAAACACTCACAGCAACTGCTGTGAAATGTGTTAGCTTTACCAGTCATGCCAAATAAGAAAATAAAACAACCAAACAAAATTCCTTTTTAAAAGTAGAATAAAATTAATAATTGATAGTGTTAACAGTGCACAGCATACAGATAGCACACCTGCTGTCGATACTGAACTATAGTTCAATACCTCAGCTGCCCCCACCCCAGGAGACACTTGTATTTGCCCTTAAGCTCAGCCTCCCACTAGCATCCCTGCAGCAGTCATCACAGGCACAGATCCCTGTGTTTCTCTGACATTTCACTGAGCAGCTGTGCAATTTCATAAATAAAACCACACGAGGCACCTTATGCCACCTACAGGCTCTACTGCTTGCTTTCTCTGAAACTCAATGTTTATTTTAGCTTTCCTCAGTCTGCTTGTTTTCAACCCTCTGTGCAGAAGTTTCTCAGAGGTGTCCTGACCCCAAGCTTCCTCTAACCTGCCTTTTCCCTCTCACAACAGCTGACAGATCTCAGCATCCATTTCTGCCATACATTGCTCTCCTCATTTTCAGCAGAACTAACTTTTCCTGGCAAAAACTTCCAAGCCCCAGATAGGCTTCATTATGTTCCTTTTCTATAGCACTACTGTGAGGACTAGAGTTTATTTTACCCTTTAGGAGCCTATTTCCCTTGGATCCCGCTTCTTCCTTAAGTTCAGATGAAAACAACAGGACTATTTGCTTGAGAAAGGATTAGGCATTAAGGACCAATTGCATTGTTATTTATCAATGCAGAATTACTTTACTATTGGTTATTTCCACATAATAGAAAATGAAGAAAGTAAAAATTAAGACACACAGCTTACTTTCTTCCAGTGTATCGCATTCTCTGAGAAATAGGAGAACATGCATAACACTGCACTAGGTCCCAAGAGGTCCATTACAAAAATATACCACATATCACTGTAACAAGAATCACCTCTCTGAAAATCATTCCTATAGAAACCAGGTAAGAGATGAGCAGGAAAAAATATCCCAACATGTCACCAAAACAAATAATAACAGGAAGGGTGTCTATGTAGACAGAGATCCAAATTTCAGTGGAAGCAGAGCTTCAGTAAGAGAGTGATGGGCTTTTGCACAGGCATACACAGCTGGGGAGATAGGTTTTACTCTAACACAGGAAGGCAAAGCCAATACTGACCTGCAGGCAACTAGCTGCACTGCAACTTATTCTGGAGACCTTAATACAAAGTGTATTATTTTGGCATCATTTCTTGGTTTGGTTTGGGGTTTTTTCTGGAGGAAATGCCACGGGAATCCTTTAGATCTTTCCTAAACAAAGACTGGAGAAGTTTTCAAGTGACATGATAAATTACTTTGTTGAGTCTCACAGGCAAGGTAAGTAATTTGTACTTAGAAGAGAAAAACCTAACTTGACAGGCAGGAGAAAGCTGCTCTGACATGCTCTATTCATCTCTAAGAGAAAGGTGGGTTATCTACCATGGTCCTAGACACTCCATTACATAAAAGAAAATGCATTCAGACTTTGAAGGGAACCACATCTTAAAAATCAGCAAACAAATGCAGCATTACCATATTTGGCAGATGCAACATTTGCATCCTCCAACATGACTCTTTGGAAAGTGTGTTATGATCTCATGAAATCACCAGTAAAGTGTTGTGATTTTTCATCCTAACTCATGCACCCAATGTATTTTTAATCTGAAATGCTTTTTGCATGAAGAGGTTTGTACATGTTAAAAAACACTAATGGGCATCCCAAAATTTATCTCCTGGACATACTGTAACCATATTGTCTTAAACAGATTTGACCTGTACATACTTTTTGGTCCACACAGACATCTGGTTTCAATACCATTTCCCTTTCTTACCTTCAAAATAATATGCCCGCTTCTTCCTGTTTGAGACACCTGAAAGCTGATGGTCCATTGACAGCTGTCTGAATTGGTTTATTCTTTGTTAACTGTTTACTTTGGATCAAATGAAAGTAAAAAGGAAACAGAAAACAGCCCCATTGGGAGGAGACTCATGTGGGACAAATTAGGAGCCACCATAAGATTTAAAACTCTGGGGGAAAAACAGGACTAAGTAGAGGCAGCTGTCAGGATGTGGTTTTTCTGTTTATATTCTTCTCCTTCCATCCCTTAACCCCCTAAATTTTGAGAGAAAATAAGCACGTGTGTGTGTGCATGCACAAGCAAAAGCAAGTGAACACTGATCTCTCCTCTACACTCAGCACACGTAAGAATATAATGTCATCTGTAAATAGAGGCAACTCAGTCATTGAAGTAAACATAACTGGTAGAGCAACTTATTCAAGAAAAAAATTAACTTTTTTCCTTATCCAGGTATCACACTATACTGTAAAACTGCAATTTCAGAACACCAGTTTTAATTACTAAGAGACTACAAACTGGAACAGGAGGTCAAATGCTCCACTACAATTTTGTGGATGGTAATCCTGTTCCTGGATCAAACTTTGCTTGTATTCTGTCATCCCCTCTAAAGGCCAAAACAACTCTTAACAAGGCACATCACCATGGACAAAACTGTTGCCTATCCAGAAAAAAAAATATGAAAATAACCAAACAAAAATCTTCACAGTCTAAGATTTAAATTTAACATACAGTAAGTAAAGCATGCATGGTACTAAGAATCTAAATTTAAAAAAAAAAAAGGATTCATGCTCCGGAGGAATTCTTCTCTTTCGCATCTTCTCATGACTATCTCCCAACTTTTTACTGTAATATTCCACGTAATGCACTCAAGGAGAACAAGTTCAACAGCTATTGCTAACTAATAGCTAAATTACTACTCCTGGGCATAACAGCCTCCTATCCCTTACCATCATTTTCACCTTCATGTCAAATCAGCTCAGGTCATTTTTGGGTGAGATGAAAACCAAAGTCACAGATAATGGAAAAGGAAACAGAAGGAACCAGTGGACAGGACACAGCACAAGGTGTTCCAGACCACTGAAGAGCTGACAATCTCCAGCTCCCCAAAGATAGCTCTGCCTCTCCCCATTTTTTATTCACATCTTCTCTGCCTCTTGTCTCTCCCTCCATGCTTATTCCACCTATGTAGCCATAATTCAAAAGGCAAATATCTGGACTTCAAACTTCCAGACAGATCAGAACTGCTTAGAAACCAAATTACACAAGAGCTGAACATTCCTCCTAAGAAGGAGTCTATCATGAACCTGACTCCATGGATGACACATTTTTTAGAGACAGAATAGGCTAAAATTTTAAGTGCAATCACAGAGAAACAAAAACAAGAGTGCCTGGTCAAAGTAGACAGATGCAATCAATACTGGTTTTCCTTTAACTGTTCTAACAGTTTGACTTTCCCTGATGTGAGAATGAATCAGAGACAGCTAAGAAGCAGGAAGTGCTTTTCTAAGTCCAGCTTTTCTGTGTAATTATGTACTTTGGTCCTAGATTAACAGATTATCATTGAAGTAAGCGCCTCAACAGGTGATGTAGCAAAAACAATACTGTGACAGAATGCCTTTCTGCAGTCTAACAGTCACATAAAAGTAGGTTCTTAGTTTACTGCATGTTCACAATTATATGCCCCCAAAAAGAAATTGTTTTCCAGTGTCACTGGAAAAAAGTTCTGCATGTAATATCCCCAACATCAGGGTACTTGGGACCCCAGTCAGAGGCATGCATTATCCTGTCTGTTACTGTTTGTGATTAAATATATTCTTACCTTTTTGGAAACAACTAATCATGTCATTCGGTTCAGTCCTTAGAAAGATAATATTTAAGTTAAAAAAACACTGAAGAAAACAATTAAGAAAAAGGAACGTTAGAATTATTTCTTTAAATGTTTTGCTTTCATGTTCTTTGTAGTAAACACCATAAAAGATACCCATAGCTAAAGATTTTTGTTTTTTTCACCTAACTTCTGATTTCTTAATAAAGTCACCCTACTCTCAAGCTCACTGCAACACCCTTAATGAATTTAGGCAGGAAAAGTATTTTTTCTTGCTAAGAACACACATAACAAAAAACACTGGTTTCCCCAGAAAATTACAGGTTCTTCTAGCAGTAACTACCATTATTGTTGTTATTTTTTTAAAATATCTAAATCTGGTTTTCATATGACCACTCTATGGTGACATCTAATAACCTCTGGGAAGAGACAGCAACACTTTTCTACATACTCCTACTGGAAAACACCATGCAGTCTCAGTCTATTTTAGTAGTATTCATATAATACTAGTATTACACAAACCCATTCACCATCACATGGTGCAATATTCAACAAAGCCCTCTGCCACAAATTTAATTAAGGATTGACTGAGTCCAAAAAACCAGGATGAAAGCTAAGCCAGTGAGCTACCCCCATCTCCCTCAAGGGAAAAAAAACCCAAACCAAACACATGAAAGAAAGGAAGAAAATCCAAGAAACCCTCACACAGCAAAAACAAAACAATTAAAACCCCATAGCTGTCATAGCATTGTTGTCACATGTATTTATTCTCCCAGATGTTCACAGGAGCAGAGGCTGTAGAGGCTGAAACTTAAAGAGATTTTGTCTTGTGACAAAACAAATTTAAATATTTCTAGACAACTATGCCCATTTGTTGTTACATTAAAGCACCAATTATTCCTTGTACACTTGAGATCAATCAGAAAGAAAGAAGTATTACTGAGTGTCACTTAAGGTACAATAGGTGAGAAAACCAAATATTTTTCATGTGCCTCTGAATGGCCTTTAATTGGCAGTATCTTAGAGCAGGCTTGACCTCCTAATATTTCTTGAGCTGCTTTTTCTCCTGAAAAGGACCAAAGCAGAGTGAAAGGGAGGGCTGTGAGTTTCCCCAGTGCTTACTCCTGTAGTCTTTCACTGTTTTGAAGGCAAGAGAGAAATGCAGGAACTGGGAGTAGACAAGAATAAGACAAAAAATCATAAATAAATAACGCAAAAAACAGTGCAGGAGAGAACAGATAAAGCAGACATTAGGACTATCTTTCTTCATTGAAGAAAATACCAGCATGTGGATGGCAAACATGGCACATTTTTTTGTAAGTTACATCTACAGTACAGGGTTATTGGATCAGAAAAATTAAACTGCTAAAACTCTGTTTTTTATTATCTAAGTGTCATTCAGTAAATCTATCCACCTGGTCACCAAAAGCTAATCTGGCAAGAGTCCAAGGCTCAAGAATCAAAAATTACTGGCTCCATGCAGACTCTGTCAAAGCACTTTTGCTCCCCCCAGAACAGACTTCCCCTCTCAAGAAATATTTTCATGCCCCCAAGCGCTGCACAGCATCAGGCTCTCCTCCCTCAGCATGCTCCTCCTACCACGTGATGCCTTTCAGTCCCAGGCTCTGAAATGTGACTCTCAACACCACTCTTCTCCATACGGACTCCCAATATGGTGCTGATGCTTAAATTCACATCTACATGCTTAAATCAGAAGCACATTATTTAAAATCCATTTCTTTCCGTAGTGATTTTTTCAGTCAACACATGTTCACTGTATGGGAAAGAGCAGCCCATCAATCCCTACACCAGACAAAACCTGTAAGGATGCCTCTACAGGCTGCTTAGTATGAGCGGCAAGAAACGCAGGGAAAGAAAAAGAAGAGCCAACCCTGATAGTAAGTGAAATAAAGCTGCAATGTTTTGCTTTACTGCCATGCTGTGGAAAACACAGTACAGCATCCCAGTCAGGCTTCTCTTTCCACAGCGTGGCAGTAAAGAGAAGCAGCACAACTGCAACCCAACTTGGGATGTACAACAACTGGAGAAGGCCAAGGAATGGACCACTTTTACTGCTACCCAAACAACAAGGACACAATTTAAAAAGGAAACAGATCATATCACTTACTGGAAAGAAGCAATTAGGCCTGCTAATTAAATGCAAGGATCCCCATCTTCTTCCAAGGGTGCAGCTCTTCCTCCTTACCATCTGTCTGTTTCTGATTTTGGCTCTGACCAAAATATTCATTCCACTGAAACGCAAACTTCAGACCTATGCACAATAGCATCTGGGACAAATTACTGCAAAAACAAGTACCTTTCTTTGTTTGGTGTTAATCTAAAACAGTTATTAAAACAGTTCTAGCTAAAACCTTTGCTCCTTCACAGCAAATATTCAAGTACTTGGTATGTGTGTTACAGGCAGGCCTGCCTCTTTGGTAGTTTCTGTGGATTGAGCCCTGTGACAAGAACTCCTCGTGTTCAACATGGAACTGACTGCACGGAGTCCCCCTGTGCCCCTGTTGGCATGCCAGCAGCCAAGCTCATACTGTTTTCAGGACTGAGACAGGTCTCCAAGGCTCCATACAAAAAACTATTATTCTTAAACACTCATGATTTACCACTGAAAATACTTAATTCGCACAATTTCCATTTCTAAAGCTCTCTTATAGATTGAGGAAATAATAATTCTAAAAATTAAAATTAATTGCCTTTTGTGCCAATGAGGACTGCCCTACTTCCCCCTTCCTGGGGCTCTGACTCCTTTGATCTGTTCAGCCCTGTTACAAACATGAGCTGCAGGATTGGCAGGTTCAAGAAGGAATGAAGCAAATAATTCCTGAGTGAAATGAAACTGAAACTGGCAAGCAGCCGAGATACTAGCCTGAACGGTTAAGAAAAAATAATAGTGATAACAAATAACAATTTTTGCAGTTACTACTCCAAACAATCCCAAAGAAAAGGGTGGCTGGGAGATTCAGCTTGATATTCTTGCTGAATCACTGGCAAAATGGCTTTCTGTCAGCACACAGTCAAACACAGTTGCAAGAACAATTACAAGAAACATTCTTTGTAAAGAATAATGCAGGGTCATTTAAAAAAATAATACAAATAAATAATAATAAAAGGGAGGTTATTTATTCCTTTTGCTACTTTCTATACAATAAAATATTTTCAAATGAAACTAGTCTGTATTCTACTTTTCCCATATTTCTACTTTAGCTAACTAAAAAAAGATGATCAAGTTCAACAACTCAAAAGATTACGGTAACAAATATAATTTATTTTGGTGAAAGACAAATTAAAGTAAAAAAAAAAAAATTAGGAAAATAACCAAAAGGAAACGTTTCCAGAAAGCTTAATAAGAGTAAAGGATAGCTAAAACCCAAAATGATGGCAACATGTAAGAAAATAACAAAATAACATCTGTTCAAAACATAGGCTTCAGTTACACTCCCTCTTTTATTTCCAAGCTTAAATAGATTGATAAGGTATAAAACACCACACCAAACTGTAATATTTTTATAGAAGGAAACAAAACACTTCAACAATTTTCATTTGGAGAAAAAAATGATAGTATTTTGTGCCAACTGTGCCGGCTTTCAGAGGGGTTTTTTTTTTTTGTTTCATTGCAATTCTATAGATTTTTCTGTTTCTGAACATACAAAGAAAATATAATGCACAGAGAAATTCTGCCGAGCACAATAATCTTAGGAAGTATGAAATATTTTTTCTTTCAGGTTCAGAGGTTACGATATCCATTTCAGACAGACTAGTAAACACTGCATCATTGGTATTTCCATATTTTCCAATAAATCAGGCTTTGAAAGCCTAAGCATTGCAGCAAATACATGAACTGACTTCACTATTCAAAGGGAGTCTTTGTAACAAAGTCATACTAACAAATCTAGGTAGAAAGCAAAACAACCCCTGAAACTGCTGAGCTATTAACTTTTACATCTTATCGTCGAAAAATGCCGAACCACTCCCTTTCCTCATTGCTTCATAGGTGCTCCTTTCCCAGTGCTTTGGGTTT